>NC_133617.1:724742694-724897694 GCF_048593235.1 Sminthopsis crassicaudata
CAGAAGGCTATTACACCAGCATAATATGGATTTGCTGAGGGTAGAGGCTATGTCAGGGAAAGAAAGAGAGGAAGAATTACATAACAAATAGAGACTCTGTGTGTGTGTGTGTGTGTGTGTGTGTGAGAGAGAGAGAGAGAGAGAGAGAGAGAGAGAGAGAGAGAGAGAGAGAGAGAGAGAGAGAGAGAGAGACAGAGAGACAGAGAGAGAGACAGAGAGACAGAGAGAGAGACAGAGAGACAGAGACAGAGACAGAGCAAAGAGAGACAGACAAAAGAGGAGAGAAAGGAGAAAAGGAGAGAGATAGAGACAGAGAAACAAAAGACAGAAACAGAGACAGACAAACAGAGGAGAAAAGGAGAAACAGAAACAGAGAGATGTGAAGGCAGAAGAATTTATGGGATTTGGCAAGATACTGGATTTTTGGAGTGAATCAGAATGAGGAGGGGTTGTGAGCCTGGGTGACTGGAAGGACGGGGATACCTCTGACAATAATAGGGAACTTTGAAAGAGGAGAGGGTTGGGGAGCGATCAAGGAAGGAGTGTAAGGATGCTAAGTTCATTTTTTGATATGTTAGATTAAAGATGTCCACAAGAGAGTCTTTTGAGATGTTTACTAGGCGGTTGGAATTTTGAGACTAGAAGTCAGGAGAAAAATTAAGGCTGGATAAATCAGTCAGGAATGAGCTTCCTAAAATAAAGCATGATAGCTGAATTCATAGGAGCTGAATAAGATCACCAAGCACATAGTATACAGTCCTCTAGACACTGTACCACACTGCCTCTCAAAACAATCTGATGATGATCTCATTTGAGCCTCATTATAACTTATGAGCTTGGTACTACAGATATAAATATCTTTTTTTTTTTTTAACTGGTAAGGAAACTGAGATACAGAGATGCTAAGTTTCCTGCCCACAATCATAAAAATAATGCACATCAGAGCACTTGAACAAAGGTCTTCCTCACTCCAAGTCCAGCACTTTTAACTCAGTTCCTTGTTCTCTCTTAAAACCTCCTTCCATGCTTCCATGGCCAGAGCCACTCACTGCAGAAGTCAGTCTTAGCTGACCTTCCCTTACTGTGCCCCAATCTCCAAAATTATTTCTGGCTCCTTGTATTGCAAAGCCTTCCCACCCCAATGAAAACCATAATTCCCATCAAAGCATGGATTACTTTAAGCAGTTTATTTTTCTAAACTAGTTAAGTAACTAAGAGTTCCCTTAATCATCTCTGAACTATTTGCTTATTAGACTCAATGCATCTCTAATTGATGGAATTTAAGACAATAAATGGTGGAAGGGAATAGGACAGAATCATATGGGAAGCATAGCGGCTTCTCTTAAAAATAATAATGTTCTGCCTGAGTTCAAATCTGGCTTCAGACACTTGACACTTACTAAATGTATGACCCTGAGCAAGTCTCTTAACCCCAACTGCCACACACACACACACACACACACACATCAGTAAATTCTTATCTTTTTTACTTAAAGGCAATCTGGAGAATGGGAGAGAGAAATCTTGGTTCCTAGAACAGGTAATCTTAACATGCAATCATGATCCCTCTGGGTCTTTGGATAGACTTTGGGGGTTCCATGAACTTGGATGCGAAAAAAGATATATTTTGATGACAATAAAATTGATTTACTTTATAATCCTGTGCATTTTCTTTTATGCGTTTTAAAAAAATTATTTTAATAAGGCAATCACAGGCCTCACGAGACTCCCAAGACCTCAATGATAGAGACATAAAGGTTAAGAATTCTTTTGTGTACAGGATATCTGGTTCCTACACTGGTCAAAATTCATTAATAAAATGATAGTTTCGGTGGGGAAAAGTGGGGGACGGGGTTGAAAAACGAGATGTTTTTCAGTTTTCGGAAGCAATAAGTAGACTAACCCATGTTTTGAGCTGGAGGGAGGAATGAATTCATCTTAAATTTCCTCTTTTTCTATAAATTCCCTACAATATTAAAGATGACATTTACATTAATTGTTTGCTATATATTCCTAATAGTATGTAGCCCCTCAAATATGTTTATCAATAATAATGATAATGCTGCCATTATTTGCACTTAAGGTTGTAAACCTTATCTTATTTTAGCCTGCCAGGAATTCTGTGATGGAAATGCAAATACCAAATTCAGAGAATTTCTTAACTTGAATGGACCACAAGCATCCATCTAGTCCAGTCTTTGCCAAAAAGAAAAAAGAAAGAAACTCAACTAAAGATAATGACAGAGTCATCCAGTCTTTCCTTGAAGTAACAAGGAAGAAACAACCTCAAAGGCAGCCCCTTCAACTTCTGGAAAAACACAAGCAATCAGAAATGTGCCCTTTGGAAAGTCCCAAAAAAGCTTTTACAGACTCTACCATGAAGTCTTCTCAGAATTAATGCATCAGAAGGTGGTATAGTAGATAGAGCACTGGCTTTGGAATCAGGGGGACCTGAGTTCAAATCCAGCCTCAGCCACGTTACCAACTGTGTGATCCTAGGCAAGTCACTTCACCCCAATTGTCTTCACACACACATTCCTAATATACCCAAATGATGTTCTAGTTTTATCTGATTTTGTTCTGTTTACATGTTATGTGTTCATAGTTTCACACTTACGCAATAGGACTGTCTGCTTTATACTTCATTTATTTAATAAATACTTATTAAGTATCTTCTAGGTGCAGGACATAAAAGCAAACAAACAACAACAAAAAATTCTTGCCTGCAAGAAGCTTACATTCTTTTGAAGAAGAGAATATAACTTATAAATAAATCAATGGACAATATGGACAAAATAAATGCAGGGACTTGGGGTTATAAGGAAAACAGCAAATATTTAGTAGATCAGAAAAAGCCTCCAATTGAAGCACATATGCTTCAATCAGCAACATTTGTAAAGACAGTGGAGGGCAGCATATGAAGAAAACTAGAGATTTTATAAGTAAAAGAGGAATTTTGAGATATGACATCATAGTTAATAAACAATTATTAAGAACCCACTATGCACCATACTGTGCTAAGTAATAAGAGAACAAAGAGGCAATCCCTGCTCTTAAGGAACTTTAATGGTTGGCAACATGCAAACAATATGAACCAACTGTGTACAAAAAAGGTACAGAACAAATAAGAAATAATCAATCAAGGGAGGAACTAGAATTAAAAAGGTCTTCCAGGAGAAGGTAGGATTTTAACAGGGACTTGAACAAAGCCAAGGAAAGTCAGGAGGCTGAGACAAGAAAAAACATTTCTAGAACAAGGGATGACGAGGAAAAGACCCTGAGGCTGGAGATGGAGTATCTTTTTCTAGGAATAATAAGGAAGTCAGTGTCACTGCTGCAGAGGAAGGTCTTGGGGAGGGAGGGGAGGAAGAAGGGAAGAGAAAAGGGAGAATGGGAGGAAGGGTACAGGGAAAAAAAGGGATGGGGTAGAAATCTCTTTTGACCTAAGTTTTGCTCATCACAGCCAAAATTAATGCAGGAAAGATATTTACTATTACTGGACCACAGACCAAAGGACAAACATCATCTTAATAGAAGCAAATAAACTGTTTTATCTAGCACTGAACTCCAAATTTTTCCTGATGTTTTGCTTGATAAAGATATTTCTATATATGGGAATCTTATGATTTAGGGAGGAAAAGAACTGAGAGACTAACGACCCAGTACATGAGTTTTTCACCATTTTTATGTCATTTACCCTTGTGGCAGTCTCAGGAAATCTATGAACCACTTTTGAGAGTTTTACGCATTTTAATGCAGGAAATAAATGTATAGATAGTAATGAAACCAATTAGATTGAAATACAGTCATCACTTTTATAAGTGTGTACATATGTATATACATACATCTGAGATATAGATGTATGTATATATAGATATACATATAGAAATATATACAGATAGACATATAAATGCATTTTGTACATATAGATATGTAGATATATGTATATAGATATATAGATGTGTGCACATATACATACAGATATATAGATACACATATAGAGGTTGGCTTAGACATGTGCATATCCATGTGTGCATACAATTTATGTGTGTAAGCATGTGTAAGGATTGCATTGCATAAATTTGCATGCATCCATAAATGTGTATACATACATACATGTACCTCTGTATATATGTGTGTGCATATATATGCATATGTGCACATGTCTACATCTGTCTATTCTGATAAATATCATGAACCTCAGGTAAAGAATCTCTGATCTAGTCCAATCCTTTTATTGTACACATAAGCAAGTGGAAAGCTAAAGAGATTAAATGCATTGCCATGGCTAAAAAATCTGGAGGATAAAACAACTTTAAAAGAAAATCAAAATACAAAGGAGCAGATCCAGAATCTGAACCTAAGGCCAGACTTCATGTTGGCCCTTTTCTGTTCTCCCATACAGCCCCAACTATATCTACACTCATTTAAATTTAGGGGAAAGAAAAGAAAATGATGATGAAACAGCAAACCCATTCCCCAAATTTAAAGTCTGCAAGTATAATTCACATGTTTCCTCAATGTTCCTAGTGATCCCACTCCATACAATGAATCTGTTCCGACATATATATATCAGTAGACATAAATATCTTTTTTATAAAAATGATCACTTTTGCCAGAGTGGGATTTTGACAAAGGCAAAATGTCTTTTAGATGATGACGTGAACAGAAGCAAGGGCCGCTTTGTCTGCAGGTGAGGCAGAAGGGAGGCCTCTCCACCAGGAAGGACATCAGAGGGAACATTCCACTGGGGGCACACATACTGCCCTAGGACTTTTACTTAGCAATTTAAGGGTTTTTTGTTTTATTTTTAAGAGGAGGGGAGTTGGAGGAGGAAAAGGGGGAGAAGTGGAGTATATTCCAAGCTCAATAGAACTTTTTGTTGATCAGAAGCATCTAAATGTCATGAGATTTTCTAAAGGTTAAAAGATTTTATGATTTAGCAATTTATTTTAAGCCAAACAGAAGCCATCTGCTTAAAAGACAATAAAGGCCACTGAATAACTTTTTGAAAATAAGATTTATGATATTCCAAAACTTGAACTGTATTGAAAGAATATCATATCAAAAGAGGTCGCTTGATAATTTTGTTGTAAGGAAGATCACTAAAGCAAAGGGAAGGGCTTTGCTAGGGACAGGGATCTAGCTTTAAGCAGCACCACTTTCAAGTGTGGATTGAAATTACGTGATGGAAGTCCATGGGAAGAGAGAGTTTGTATGCACAAGGAAAAGCATGCTTTGGAGGGAGAGAAAGAATAAATGCATGGTGGGAGCAGGGAGGAAGGATAGAAGGATGGTAGATGGTTTGGGAAGGTACTAAATGCCAAAGTAAGTACAAGCACTTCACCTGACCTCAAAGATTCTGCATTCCAGCTAAGAAGACAGAATGCATTAAAAAAGCAGTCAATTAACATTTATTAGAGAGCATCAACAAGTGAATTTAATATTGGAAAACTGTGTACCATAAATGAAGAGAATCAGCATGACACAGTGGATAGGGGAAGGACTTGCAGTCAAGAAAATCTGAATTCAAATACTGCCTCAATTACTAATTGGGCAAGTCTCAGTTTTCCCAAATGTAAAATGGAGATGATATTAGCACCTATTTCCCAGAGGTGTTATGAAGATCAAATAAAATATTGTAAAGTAATAAATAAATAAATAGAAACATAAGTATCTGTATTATGTAAATGTTATTATTTATTGGGAAGACAACATATAAATATTCAGGTATCTAAAACGCAGAGGAAGTCAAAATATTTTGAGATTTATTTCTGGAAAACTAAGAAAAATTAAATAGATGTCCAACAGTGAATTACTTGATAATGCTTAATGCTAAGTGCATAATGTGTAACGTATTATTGCTGTAGTCAAGAGGGATTGTTTTTCAGAATTTGGCTTAAGGCAGGCATCTCTCTTTTGTTAAAGAAAACCCTATTGGTCCCATAAATAAGGCCAGGGCCAGGACAGTATAAAAAATTCTCTCAGGATCCTGGAGTTCCTTGTCCTGCACAAAATAACAGATTTTCCATCATCTGCTCTGCAATCCTGACCATTAGCAAAATTTGGAGGATAAAACAACTTTAAAAGAAAATCAAGTTCCTAAGGACAATGATTTTAAAGAGGGATGGTGCAAAGGGAAGGGAAGGTGCTTTTCCTTTTGTAGCAATGATTCTTCTTCCATTAAGAGATTCCATGTTACAACTTTCTTTGCTTTAAGAAATGATTTCAATATGGTGCATAGACTTTGGTCAATCCACAGGAATGGTCCATCAATTTCTTAAAAGCAACTGATGTATTAATTTTTTTTCCTCCTGTGTATGTCACCACCAAAAGTTCATTAACATTCACATGTTGCTTTGACATTAAAGAGAGGATTTTATTGGTGGTGAGCAGAGAAATGTCACAATGGTCTCAATGATGCAATACAAAAGTGAAGACTTTCCATTTCAAGTTAGACACAGTTGACTTTCTGCTACCGTAGGCATTAGGAAAGATCAAATATTCCAGTTAATGAGAGAGTTAATATATTCATCAGGCATAGATTATCAATCACAAATAATTAGAATAAATAAAATATGCTTATTAGTGCAATTAGACTGAATATAATTTAGCCTTTCTATAGATTCAGAAAACACTTCTGAGGCCTTGTTACAGCTCAAGGTCATCATGCTGAACATCAAATATCTTTGTACTGGCCACATTAAAAAACTTCCAGTTAGTGGCAAAATGGCAGATATTCAATTTTTATTGTTCTGAACTGAAAAGCCAGAATTAACTTTTGAAGTTCTTTTTAGTTTTCTCGAATTATCTTTCTCAATGATATACCTCACTCATATAAATCTGAATCATCTTTTCACCAGCTCCAGAAGGAAGTTTTCCTTCTTGATAAATTTTTTAGCTTTTGGTGAATATTTTGTTTTATAGATTATGCACACATATAAATTGTATTGCTATTTTAAAATTATTTTTACACACACACACACACACACACACACATATATATATCTCATTTGTGGCCCCCAATTACTAACAGTATCACTCTTTATTAAGTATAGAGTCTTTTTGGTTAGCATTGTGTCAATGCTCATTAAAAGTAAACAAAAAAAAAAAAATATCCTTGAATAGACCATAAGCTCAGGGCTAGGATTTCTAAGTTTTTGTTTTCATCCCCCTAGTGTCTAACATATTGTGGTATGTAATGAAAAGCTTTCTCTCCAAACCTGGCAGGATAACATTAATAATTTCAAAAATGTGAAAACAACTGAAATATCAAAAACTTGGGGGACAGTTAAATAAGCTGTGGTTCATCCTCAATAGAATGTAAACTTCCTTAAGGTTCAAATCTCTAGTGCCTAGCACTTAGTAGGAACTTAATCAATGATCAATGAATGAACCAATTAATGAAGACTGGCAAGTATGAAGAATATAGAGAAAGCTGGGAGGAACTTTAGTCATTGTACCACCATCCCATCCCATGCCCCTAAAATAATAAATTAAATCAGAATAGCTATAAACCATCTATGACTCTATCAGAAGAAAAGTGAATGAGAAAGGATAGAGAAATTTAAAAGTAAAAACCTCCAATGGAGACTAAGAGGCAGTGACTAAAATGTTATTCTGCTCCTTTAAACATTGAAATTAAATGCAATTAGGGGCAGCTAGATGGTGCAGTGGATAGAGCACCATCCTTGAATTCAGGAGGACCTGAGTTCAAATCTGGTCTCAGACACTTAACACTTCCTAGCTGTGTGACCCTGGGCAAGTCACTTAACCCCAGAATCAGGGAAAAAAAAAAAAAAGAAATTAGATGCAATTAGTCAAAAAAAAAGTTTTCTTGGGTTTATTATGTTCAATCACTGGATAGAGATAGGCACTTAATATGTGGTTTTATTGGAATGACAAAAGAAAGCCTTCTTGTAACCCAGATTAGCCCTCTCTCAACAAACAGTCTTAGAGAATTTCCAAGTGACTAAGTAACCTGTCCAAAATCACAAAAGTGGACCTAGAACTTAGCCCACCTGGCTTTAAGGCAAGTCCTTTATTCATTATGTCTTCTAGTTCTTTGTTTCATAGAAAAAAAAATTTAAAAGAATGTAATTTTTCAAAAACAAAATGCTATTTTGATTATCTCCATAGCAAACTTGCCTATTCTATTTGCTGCCTTCTCTCTGTTTTCCCTATAAATCAATTCAGAAAAGTAAGACCAAAGCCCTAAAGGCAGCGGCACCTTTGGTGACAACTTTCTTCTCCTATGATATCTCAGACAAATAAGCCCAGACCCAAGCAAGTCCAATGGAGGTAGAAGTTTTCGGTAAGCAAGAGCCAGTCGAAGCTGCCCTGTGGCTCTCTGCAAGAGCTGTGTTCTGTACTAGAAATCCAAACTGCTCTGCAAAAACGCTTACATAGGACTCTGCTCCCCTCCTGTTATGCCCTTAGAATAAAGAATGCTGTGCTCATCTTTGTGTCACCCCCGAAACTGCTGGAAAAGTCGGTATCTGATGTCAAATCGTACTTTGCAAATAATTACAAAAGCCTTTCTTGAAATAGCAATAAAGGTGGCACCAAAAAAAGCCTTCAATGACATGGGAAGCTAAACCTGCTTGTGTTTGGGTTTCCCGACTGTAAAGACTGTTCTGATTTTTAAACAGGTCACATTCATTGATACAGAACAGACCTTAAATGCCTTTTGGGGTAGGATTCAGCTCGATTCAGGGTTTTTACTTGACAATGTACAGATATAAAGAAGCAAATTATAACTGAAAAGTATAAATAAAAAGATCAGGATTTAACTAGAGCCAGCTCCAACAGAAAGACAGACGTGAATTTATTTTGGCTCTCAAATTAATTCATGGATAAAAACATCAGAAGATGATGGATTCACTTTAAAAACTTTTTGCTTCTGAACTTAATTATTGAACACAATTTCAATAATAAAAAACCCTTGATAATATAAAAAACAAGATTAGATAAGAAATTGCAAGCCTAATGCATTGTTTTTAAACACACATACATGTGTGTATATGTGTGTACATATTTGGACATGTATGGATATGTGCATGTGTGTATATGTATGTATATGCATATGTGTGTATACAAATATAGATATATCTCTATGTTCACATGTGTCTGCTACATTAGAATATAAGCCCTTTGAAGTCAGGAATTGTTCCTTTCTGCCTTTATATTCCCAGCCCAAGCACAGTTCCCTCAACACAGTAGGTACTTCTTCATAACTATTTATTAAAAATCCAAATCCTATTCTCTTATTTTTTCAGGTGAGAAAGGTGTATCTCAGAGTGAGTTTCCCAAGATCATTAAGATAGAGCCATATTTGAAATAGACCCTAAAAATCAAGGCTCAGCACATGTAACATGCTTCATTTAATATAAAATACCACATCAGGAAAGAACTACATTATTTGAAACTTTACTAAACTTTTTAAATATTTACCACTGGATAACTAAAAACCAAAGTAAACAAAACAGAGTTTAAAATCTCATCCTGAGAAACTTGAAGGAGAAGAGCTTCGTTTTTTCTTTCTTTTTAAGGCATCAGATAAATCCCTTTCATTCCCAGCTGAGGATAATCTCCCAAGGGAGTGAATCTAAAATAAAAACATGATGTCCCTCCTCCTCCTCCTCACCCCCACCATCAGAGCGCATCTGAGAACTAATTTAAACCCTTGGCCTGAGGATCAAGTTCAGGCAGTGATCTTTGCAAGGAGTTATTGCTTCTAAGTGTGCAGGACACAGCAACCCTCCTCAGGACGTTACGACTACAAATGAGCATCTTCTGCCAGAGTATTAATGAAGTAGACATGTATCTCAGACAGGGAGAAATAAGAGAAGCATCACTAGTGAGACTCCATGTTGTTTCCAATTTGTCACTATTGCACTCTATTGCATAATAACAGATTGGAAGCTCCTCAGGGGCAAGACATTTATCATTTTTTGTTTCTGTTAGCTAGGTAGGCAAAGTCACATCTCCCTGGGTCTCAGTTTCCTCATTTGTAAAACTGCAGTTGAGCTAGATGAGGTCCCTTCCACATGTAAAGGCAGAACTTCATCTGTAAAATGGGGATAAATCCCAGGATTATTGTGAAGATCAAATAAATAATATTTATAAAGCACTTAGCACAGTACGTGGCACAAAGAAGGCACTTAATAAATGCTTATTTCCTTCTATTGCCCCTACAAAACCTTTCTAGGTTCATTCTATATTTCATCTCATCATATTCTGTCTACAGTTTTAGTCTGACTCTTTCATTAGGTACTGCTTCTAAATGTATGTCACCCGCCAGTTGGGCACCAGTGACCGCCAGTTGGTCACTATGCCATCCATTTATGGCTCTATTCAGATCACTGATAGAAGTTTTAAACACCACAAGGGCAACCACACTCAGGGTCTTGCCAGGGAATGGGTCTGTCATGTTGTTGTTGTTAATCCTGGCTTGAATGGTTCTAAGCCAACGGGAACAAGAGTTAATTAGGAAGTCAGGCCTTAAAAACAGTGACAAAACATCACAAAACTATTAAGTGTCTGGAGTCCCATTTGAACTCAGGTCCTCAAGATATGTATGAAGAAGTTATTCAGTGAATCATCTCACTGCACTTTCAATTTAAAGAAAAAATATGTTTGTAAAAAAAAAAAAAAAAAGGAAAATGCTTTAGTAAGAAATATCTCATGAAGAAGAAATAGGTGGGAAAAGTCTTCTTGACCAGTTTCTCATGGGCAAATGTGACCTCTGGTGCTAGGGACAAGGTCAGAGGGTGAAGATCTGCTGAATGGATTCTAAAGTTTGAAGCTCCCTCCAAGCAAAAACACATAGTAAACTAGTTATCTCGATTCTAAAAACCATTGGATGGACAATGTGCCCCTGGGCACAGGCTGCATTTCCTTCAAGAAATCAGGTGGGTTTTTCTGATGATTCCAACCTTCTTCTTAAAATAAAGACCCAACTTTTTAATGTCATTATTCTTGCTACATGGCTGCGAGTCATGGAATACTCGGGTCTCCAAAGAATTAACACTGTGGGCTTCCTAAAGCTCTGGAGAGGTGCATGGTAAATGGAAGCAGACTGAAACATGCTACCCCCTCTGAAAAACTGTGCAAGAACAGAATCCAGGATGAACTCCAAGAGATATAAGAATGAAAAAAAAAAAAAAAAAAAGTTTTTTATGAAGGGAAAGTAATGGGTAAGTGATGGAGTAGCTCGCCACTTCAGTGGTAATCATACAATGGCAAAAGATCTAGAGCAGAAGCCTAAGAAGGTTCAGTGGACCACAAGTGGTTGGAGGATTCACTACGGAATATGGAATAGAGCCTCCTAGGCTCAGAGAGGTATGAATGGGTTGCAGGTGGCCCTTTAGGAGGAAATCCCCACATCAATACTGAGATCACTGAATCTAAGCATCAAAGTATGTTCAGGGTTGAGTGTCATGTTTCACTGGACTCATGGATTTCTTTCTTTTCCTTTTTTCTTACTGCCACATTTCAGAATTATCGATGAACTATACCCAGATATTACAAAAACATAGATTTTTACAATACCATCCTTTAAATTTAGCTGATTCCTTCTCTATTGTTATTTTTTAATCCTGTTTGACTCTTTCTGACCCCATTTGGAGTTTTCTTGGCAGAGATTGTAGACTGGTTTGCCATTTCATTCTCCAGCTCATTTTGCAGATGAGGAAACTGAGGCAAGCTGGGTGAAGTGACTTATTCAGGGTCACACAGATAGTATCTGAGGTTGGTTCTGAACTCAGGAAGATTGGTTTTCCTGATTCCCAACCTGTGCTCGGTGCACTATGATGTCACCTAGCTGCCTATTTATTCTCTGTTACAAAATAAATATTCCTTTTAGTTTAAAAAGGATCTCCAACACAGATGCTTACTGAATATCCATGGAATAATAAATAGAGTTGATTTCAGTCACGAATAACAATAATAATTTTATAGTGCTTTGTTTTATAAAGCATTTTTAGCATATATCATCTCATTTCATTCTCTTAATGACTCTGCAAGGCTTGTACAAATATTATCCTTGGTAAGTGTGTAAGGCTGAACTTCAATTAGGATCTTCCTAACTCCTTACCCACTGGGCCATGCAGTTTTTCAAAAATTGGTTATGTATCTTAATACTTCCTGATTGTGTGGCCCTGGGCAAGTCACTTAACCCCAATTGCCTTAGCAAAAAAAAAAAAAAAGAAAGAAAGAAAAAGAAAAACACCATCTATCTATGGGCACTCCCAGTGAGGAACTTTTTCTAACTAAGTATATGAACATTATTTATACAAACTTCTGGTCTAAGGGAGTTGCCTGGGGTCAATAATAGTAATTTACCCAGGTTCCAACAGCCAGAGGGAGAATTTGAACTCAGATCTTCTTGGCAGTAATGTGGTAGTGACCAGAATGCTGACCTGAAGTTAAGAAACCAGGTTCAAATTCTATCCCAAACACTTACTTAACTGTGTGATCCTCAGCAAGTCACAATCTGGTTCCTCATCTGTAAAATGAGGATAATAATTATACCTTCATTTCTGTATCTGTAGAATGGAGATAATCATAGTACTTACTTTCCAAGGCTGTTATCAGGCGCAAATGAGATAACAGACATAAAGCATTTTGCAAACCTTAGCACCTATATAAATGCTAGTTATTACTATTCTTATTATTATCAACTGCCCTGAGGAAATGGCTGAGAAGGGGAAAGGTTAGATGTTGCACAGTCACTGAAGTAGAGGAGTATTAAGCTGTAAAAGGCAAAGGGTGAGCATGAATGTAGTAGAGACAAATCCCATGATTGGCCAGAGCAAGAATGTTCACTGGGATGTAACTCATCTTCCTAACTATGATTGGTTGATCATTTAGCCATGGAGTGATGCTAAGAGCTCTACATCAAAGATTACAAGTGCAAAGATTCAAAGAAAAAATAAATATAACCAAAAAAAAAAAAGAAAGAAAGAAAGAAAGAAAAAGAAAAAGACTAAGTCTCAAAGACCCTTGGAGGGTAAAAGGATTAGAGGAGGGATACAGCTTCTGCTGTGGTCTCAATCTTTGATAAGATCACACTTTTACATGAACTGTCTACTTTCACAAGTCAGTTATTTACAATAAAAGACAATCCTATCCTTCTACAAATTCCTAAAGGTAACCAGATGGCACAGTGAGGAGGACTGGACATTGAGTCTAAAAAACTTGGCTTCGAATCCAACCCAAGAAATTAGCCATGTAGCCATTTTAAAGGATCATTGCATGACTGATTTCCATTAAGCTCCAAAAACCATATTCTAAGGTGTTCTTTTTTCTGCAAAGCAAGGTTATTCCATTTCCATTTGAAAGAAAAACATTTTAGTTTTTATTTACAATCCTTCACTTTGATGAACAATTGACATTGGTATCTAAAATCCCCCTTACAGAATTAAAAGCAAGAAACAGATCAATTACCATTCATTTGTAAATCTGATTAAAAAACAAACAACAAACAAACAAACAAACAAAAAAAAAAAAAAAAAAAGAGCCTTTCACTTAGAGTGTAAACTTCTTGAGGGCAGGAATTATTATTTTTTAAACATGTGCCCCAGTGCCCCACACAATGCCTGGCACACAGTGGTCTCAATAAGGGCTTGCAAGAATGAGGAGAACACTGTACACAGTGACAGCAATATTATATAATGATCTACTATGAAAATCTTAGCTATTCTCAGTAATACTATGATCCAAGACATTTCTGTAGGACATATGATAAAAGGTGCTATTAATCTCCAGAGAAAGAATGTAAGTTGAAAATACCTTTTCTTTGTTTTTTGGAGTGATTTTTGTATGTGACTTACATGGAAATATATTTTGCATGACTACACAAAAAACCTATGCTAAATTGCTTGCCTTCTCAATAGGTGTGGGGGACAGGGAAGTGGGAATTTCAAAATTTGTGGGAAGGAAATTAAAATTGTTTTTACATGTAAATGGGGGGGAAATGTTAAATTAGATTTTTAAAAGAACTTGCTAAAATGAATTTAGTTCCAGAATATTTAAGTAATTTTAAAATCAGGCTTCATAATGCTTCCATATAATTTGAGAATAAAATCAGCCCTAATAAATAAGCAAATAAATAAATAATTATCTAGGCAAAGGACACTAGTTTTTGCCTAAATAGGCAGTGGCAAAGACAAATTGAAACCTAGAATGACATTTGATGTAACCTTTATTGAGTTCATTACAATAACTTTTCTTTAAATATATGCTATATGTAATGACCCATTTTGCAAGCTGTCTGAAAATACTGGCCAAAAGAATCATTTGACAACCAACATGTACCCAGCATCATAGACGCTCTTGATAAAAAGCCAAAAGTAGCAAAAAGTAGTCCCTGTCCTCAATGGGCTTACAGTTGATCAGGGGAGACAATGTGTCCTCAACATATACATGGTACTTTGAGGGGACTGAGGACTCTAGTGACTGGGGGACCATGAGCTTGGGTTTCAGATAGGACCTAATTAATATTAATATGTAAACTAAGCCTTGAAGGCAGTTAGCCCTCAGACTTAGAAGTGGGAAGGAGACAGGTATAACCTCAGTCTTTGCTACATTCCAGGGACAGTAGAACACCCATTACAATCACCTCAGAAATGAATTGATCCAACTGTGGAAATATGTTTAGAAGAATTGCACATGTTTAACATATATTGGATTACTTGCTGTTTAGGGAAGAAAGTGGGGGGGAGGGGAGGAAGGAGAAACAGTTTTGCAAGGATGAATGTTGAAAAGTACCTTTCCATATATTTTGAAAATAAAAAGTTACAGTTTAAAAAAAAAAAAAAAAAAAAAGGAAAGAAATGGATCGATCCACTTGTGACCAGGTAGAGAGAAGTATAGTGAACATTTATCTAGAAATTTCATTAAGGTTTGCAAAGCACTTACAAGTTAACTCATTTGATCCTCAAGAGAAAACAAACAAACAAAAACAAAACAACAAAAATACCTGGAAAGTAGGAGCTATTATGATTACTTTCCAGAAAAGGAAAATGCACTTGTGAAAAGCTAAGAATGTTGGCCAAGGTCACACAGATTAAGGCAGAATTTGAATTCAGGACTTCCTGATGGCAGCTCCAATACTCCAGCTACTAACCCCTAAATAAAGGCAGAAAAGAACGCGAGGTAGATTGAAAGCTTCCAAAAAACATTTCAGGCTCAGAGCCCCGCAGTGGAACATATAATGGCTTAAAATGATGGTTGTTTAAAGTGAAAAGGAAAGAAAGATATCTTTGAGTGGAACACTGGAGAGGGAGAGAATCATAAGGGGAGAGAGCCGAAAAAGGGATAATGGGAATACAAAAAAACTTGACTGAGAAAGATCATTTTGCTAATTCAAATTCAAAGTGGGGCAGGCCTTTTATTTTTTATTTTTTTGGTTCTCCCCCTCATTTAAGTGCCCATAAGCCATTAGGTGTCACAGCTAATAAAAAGAGTAATATGAAATCTATACTGCGTCGCCGCCTACAGCCTGTTATGGCTTTTATGTCATCCTGAATCTGGAAAGGTTGAGTAAGCACCACCACAAAAACAATTTAAAGGCATTCATTTTATCACGCTATTAACACGTTCATTAGAAATATCCTAAAATCACTGACTTAGTTTACATGACGAAGATCCAGGTTCACTTGCTGCCAAGGCGCCTGGTTTTATCCCCTGCTCAATGAGCGATGAGGTTATTTATGGCCAGATAGAAGCCAGTGCTTTATAATAAAAGGAAGAAGCTACATCACTGAACATGATGATTGGGCATCCTAGGGAGATGATGGTGTGAGTCACCTTCATGCAAACTCAACTATCTAGTCTCTTAGCCGCTCCATTAATACTGCTGGGGGGTTCCCCCCTCCCCTTTTGGTACCTCAAAATTTTACACTGCAAAGAAAAGGGGGACAGGTAAACTACTTTGGATAAAATGAATCTCCTAATTTAAAGGCATTGAAACAATACATGGCATTCTTTGTGGCTATCTCTTTGTGGTAATGAACATTCAAAGTAAAATGAGTGTTTCCTTTGGGCCAACAAAACAAGTTCAAGTGAGAACAATGGTTTTGCTAATTCCCATACCAAGTGAGAAATTAAACCATGAAATAAAAGCTCAAGCAAAACAGCCAATAGTAAGCAGCTAGTCTTCAGGGCTATATAGAATGGTGACTGCTATGTGGAATTATTGTTTGTCTGCAGAACATTATACAAAAAAAAAATTTTAAATGAATTTCATATTCAGTTTGTGGAATCCTATTGTTTTCTGGTCAATTCTTGCTAGGGAAATTGCAGAAGAATGGTAGATATGGTTTCCTTCTCTTATGGATATGACATAAAGTCTAATGGAAGAGTTGAATGGTAAATGTTTCATAACTGATGCTTTAAAAATACTTTTTATTTTTCTCTATATTATTAATAATCCATCCATCAGGAGTAGCTAAGTGGAGCAGTGGATAGAACAAGAGCCCTGAAGTCAGGAGGACCTGATCTCAGACACTTCATACTTCCTAGTTGTGTGACCCTGGGCAAGTCCTTAACCCCAACTGCTTCAGCCAAAAATAAATAAATAAATGAATGAATTTATCCATCAGTGTATTTAATTTATCCATCAAAATGTTATCCATTGATTTATTTATATATCCCTCTAGGCAACTAACAAAACAATCTAATACATAGCATTTGCTAGTTTCCAAGATGTAAAATGCTCACAATTTAACAATGGATAAGCTCCTCCTCTCCCTTGCTGACCCTTCCACCGACTGGTCATGGTCTCTCAGAAGCTGCATTTTAAGGATGGACCCCCCCTAAGCCATTCTTCATTCCTCTGGGGATCACTCCAGCCTATATTGATGATAACTCCACATTGTTTGCTCTTTCCCCATTGGTCCCTCCATCCAGCCCCATTCGACTTCCTCCCATGTGTCTCTTAACATTAGAATTTAAACTCCTCCTTTGCAGAGTCTCTCTCTTTGCTTTTATATACCAGCCCTGGCATCTGCAGTTAGTATTTTTAAAATAAGAGAATGCCTTGGTAGTCTCATCAATGGAAACTTTGTCATAACAAAGCTCTATTCTTTTCAGGCTCCACGTTTATCTTCATTTTTTCTACTTACCTTTCAGGCTCATCAATTCAGAGCTCAAAGGCACCTGAGAGATCATATGGTCTAATTCCTCCACTATCCCCAGTAAAATGGGCCATAATATAGGAAGGATTCAGTGAACGATTCTCAATTCTCACTTTGTTCCCTCCTACCAACACTGGTACAGAGACACTTAAGTCCCTAAGTAACACTGTTCCAAAGTATTGGCAAAAAATAATCAGGGAAAAAAACAGATTTTTGTAAAACCAGCAATCTGAGGGGAAAACATTCTTTAGTTCCTGCTAGGTGGCTCAGTGGATACAACACTGAACAAGAAGTTAGGAAGAACTGATATAAATTTATCCTCAGACATTTATTAGCTATTGTGACCTCTGGCAAATTAATTCACTTTATCATGTTGTGGCTCAATTCTCTTTTATTATCCTGACTCAGTTACCCAAAATTGTCCTGCCTGGTTTCCCTGAATTATAACATAATTAACTGGTCTGCTCAATCCTGCAAAACTACCCCTCCCTCTTAATCATCAGGATATTTGATAAGGATAAAAGATCTTATGTTTTATAATTATCAGAATGCCTCTCCCCATCCCAAGCTATCAGAATATCAGATACTGTCATCAAGATGCCTCTCCCTATCTCCAGGGTGCCTCCCCCCATTATGTCATCCCCCTCTCCAGAGGCTCACATCACCCTGTCAGAGTCCCATTCCTGTTCTTAGCACCAGCCTCGTCTACCTCCAGTGTCTGAGCCACCTGTATGTATGTATGTGTCTGTGTGTCTGTGTGTGTGTGTCTGTGTGTGTGTGTGTGTGTGTGTGTGTGTGTGTGTGTGTGTGTCATTGAGAATTCACATTGCTGGATTCTTGGAAAGTCTCATTCAGCCCTGGGACCAAACCACAGATCCATTTGGTCCCAGTTAATCTCTCCCTTTTAATAAATTATTAAATACTCTCTAAGCTCTATCTTGCCTCAGTTTCCCCAGCATTACAATCACTGCCTCAAGTTTCCTCCACTATAAAATGGGGATCATCTCCCAAGATGGTTATGAGTACGAAGGATGATGAGACTTGTCAAGTGTTTAGCACAGTGTCTGGTACATAGAGGAAACTAAATACTCATTTTCTTCCTAAGAGAAAACTAATCCAGAAACAATTCAGTTCAACAAATTCAAATACCTAGTAAGTGAAAAGCACTGGGCTACACCTGGGGGGAAATGGACAAAATGAAGACAAAAACACTGGGGTGACAGCTTGTAAGGGAAATACCCATGTAAGCAATCAGATATTGTCTTAAAGGACTTGGATTCAAATCCTACCTCTGATATTTATCACCTGCTCTGACATAAAAGTGATTTATCTATTTTGAACTTCTGTTCCCTCCACTGTAGAAACAGAACTGATAAAAAGTATGGCACAGAGACACATCTAATGGTAGCCATCTCTAGAGTGGGGGACGGGGGAGAGAAAAAGAAAAAGATTACATGATAACTTTATTATCTATTTAAAAGAAATAGCTAGTTGTACTAATAGATTTGCAGCTTTGTAACTATTCCATTATGCCATGGAAGTGCATGTTTATTTCTTAAATTCAAAATAAAGTAAATTAATACATCAAGATGAGGGGGTCAGCCCAAATAATCTCTGAGGTCCCCATCTACATACAGTCCCCACTCATAATCTCCACTTCTTTACCATCCTCTTGATCCTGAAGAAAAGTTTGACCTCTGAGTTCACCATTCTATTGAAGTCATTCTCTCAAATATCACCAGTGTCCTTTTAAACTAAATCCATCGGTCTCTACTCAGTCTTCACCTCCTTTGACCTCTCCATCACATATTAAAAACTGCTGAGCACACTTTCTTCCTCTTGACTGGTCTTTTCTCCCTTCACTTCTGAGATATTGCTGTCTTCTGCTCTGTTGAGCTCTTTTCCTCAAGTCCTCCATAGTTAATCTTTTTCCAATCCTCCCCCCAACCAACGTGGTTTCTAAGTCCTAGATCAGGGGTTCTCAAACTACAGCCCGTGGGCCAGATGCGGCCACTGAGGACGTTTATGCGGCCAGCCAGGTTATGGAAAGTGGGCTGAGGGGCAGAGACAGAGTGTGAGCTTTTGTTTTTACTCTAGTCCGGCCCTCCAACAGTCTGAGGGACAGTGAACTGGCCCTTATTTAAAAAGTTTGAGGACCACGTTCTAGATCCTATTCTCTTCTCACTTGACACTGTCTCCTTTATTGACTGGTTCCCTTGGCTTTAGTTTTCTGTATGTGGATGTGTGTTAAACCTGTAATAAATCCAGCCAAATCTTCTCCCATATTTCTTGCTCCCCACTGGACACCACCATTTGGATAAATGGCCAACATGTTCCATCCTAAATTTTCTCCTAGTATCCTCATATCATTTCGTGTTACTATCAGTTACCAAGCAGCCCAGTTGGGAATTTTAGTGTCTTCTTGAAGTTTTTGCTCTTTTTCATTCAGCCCCAATACCCAATCCTATGTTAAGTCCTCAGTTCTAAATCTAGCATCTAAATCATCGGTTTCCATCTCTTAATGGTATTTATATAACAATATGTGCTAGGCACTATGCAAAGCATTTTACAAATATCATCTCATTTGGTGCCCAAAATAACCTACATGAGGTAGGGGCTACTATCTCAATTTTTATGGATAAGGAAAATGAGGCAGAGGTGAGTGACTGCTGACCACCCCTTCTTCTTCTTGACTGGTCTTTTCTCCCTTCACTTCTGAGACACTGAGAGACCACTGTTGAGTATATACAGCTAGCAGCTGCCTCTTTTCATTCACAAAGTCACAAAGATCAGACCCTCTTGACATCATTCCCAGAAAAACTGACATAGCCTCTCAACTGATACCCTGGCCCTAGTCTCTCCCATCTTCGTTATCATTGCAATCTCCCTAATCATCATACCATTCCCCTACTCTAAGATGCTCTGTTGCTCCCATTGCATAGAGAATGCAAATACTTATACTAAATACTTATTTAGCCTGACATTTAAAGCCCTAGACAATGAGGCTCCAATGTCCTGTTTTCATCCAATTTCACATCATTCCCCTTCACGAATTTTGCATTCCGGTTAAAGCACACATGCTCATTCAACTTCAGTTTGCTCTCTTTCCCATCTGTGCATTAGTAAAGGCCACCTCCTATGTATTTCTAGACTCTGCTTCCCTTTCTTGTAGGAGGATCACCAGGTCCACTTCTTCTTCCGAAGGTTATTCCTACATGTAAGAGAAGCTCTTACATTGCTCAGATTTTGCTAAAGCTCTTAGTCTGGCTCTCTTCTTTGTTCCATCTCTCTCTCATTTGCTGCCTATTTTTGGGTCCATGTAATCCCCTTCTCTCCCCCACATCCCCCGCAGACACATACCTAAGAGACTATAAACTCTCAAGGGTAGAGGTTGTGAGATTTTGCATCTGTCTATTTCTAGAGCTTAGAAGAGTATCTTGTATAGTACAATAAATATGGTTATTTGTATGTTATATAAATATGTTCACTTCCTTAAATTTAAAACTGGTGCGTTCTTACATGCAATAGTTTGTTTGTTTGATTGAATGAATCAATAAGTATTTAAGAAGCACCTACTGTGTGCCAGTCATTTCAGGATTTGGAAGTACAAAGACTAAAGGTGAAACTGTTACTGTCTACAACTAGTCTGTATTCTAATGGGGGTAGAGGGGCTACAACAGAGGGAGACCCACATGGTACAAAGGGAAAGGACCTGGAATCAAATCCTACTTCAGATACTGCCTACTTATTTGATCCTGGGCAACACAGCTATAAAATGGGGATATAGGATTGAACTACATGGCTTCTGAGGTTTCTTCTAGTTCTAGTTCAATGAACTTCTAGAAAGTTGTTTAATCAAGTCAAAATAAAATAAAATGGAAGAGGTTAAAAGAAGGACTTGGTTGCTTGAGTTTTAAAACACTTTATCTCTCTCACAGTCAGACACTTTCACAGTTCCTTCTCAGTGAAATTTAGAGGAGCAAAAATACACATCTAGGAAGTAATACGGTGGGCTCCCCCCAACCACTATTTCTTCTCAATTCTTATAAATATTTTCCAGAGGGTAGAGAAAAATTAATGTTTTATTTTCTTAAAAAGGTTCATTTGTAAAATTTGGAAAACAAGGTTTTGCAAGAGTGAATGTTGAAAACTATCTATGCATATGTTTTTAAAATGAAAAAGTTTTTAAAAATAAAAAAATAAGATTCATTTGTTATCCTCCTGAAGTAAAGAAAATCCAACTTAGTTGATTCTAGGAAACTTTAAACTCAAGTATCACAAACTACTGATAAGTCAAAAAAAAAAAAAAAAAAAAAAAAGGCATGTTCACAGAGGACAAAGAATTGAGTGTCTGATAGCCTTAGTCTTCCAGGGGTTATGAATTCAAGCTCCAGTAGTTAAAAGTAGTATTTTTTTGTCAAAAGATCAAACCAGGATCATAAAAAAACAAGGCCTCCAGGCTAGGTCTCAAAAGATTCTATTTTAAACTCTGCTAATACCAAGTCCTAGCTGTTTAACTCTTCCCTTGAATGAATGAAAATGAACTATCTGTAGACAACACACAGGACAACCATTTATAAATCTTAAAAAGCATGAGAAGGGACGGGGAAGAATCAAGTTTATTGCAATTTAAATTCAAATCATTTGGTCAAAGTCTAAATTTAGCTGAGTCTCAAGTCTCTTAAATTTAAGATTGGAAAAAATGGGATGGAAAAGAGGCAGAAAGTGACCGCCATCATCCCCTGCTCTAGAAAGCTGAGTTCAGGTTTGTCCCCCATATTTTAAAAGTGGCGTTGTGTAGATGAATAATAAATCAAGAATGGCAACTAGGAAGGATAAGGGCCTTCACTTCATGCCATAGGAGGATCAATTGAAGGAAGTAGGATATTTAGCCTGAAGAAGAGATGACTTGAAGAGCTAGGGTAAGTAGAGTCAGTCCTGATGGCCGTCTTCAAGTTCTTGAAGTGCATTCACATAAGAGGGATTAGATGTGTTTTCTTTGTTCCAGAAAAACTAGGGTCAATGAGTAGGGTTTACAAAGTCAGACATTCAGTTTAGACATTCAGGAAAACTTCTCAACAATTCAAGCCATCCAAGCTCTTTCCAGATGCAATGGTTTCTCCCTCACCAGCCATGTGGAATATGGCTTCTCAGGCAGGCTGTATAGGGAATTCATGTCCACATTAGATTGAACCAGATGTCTACTGAGGTCCCCTCCAGCACAGAGATCTGTGATTCTGTGAATACACTTAAAGTAACAAGATGATGTTAGTTTGGATATTTGTAGTAGATTATGGACATCAAGAAGACATAGATTCATATGCCTCTGCCATACCCTGGGCAAATCATTTAGTATTTTAGGACCTCAGAAACTCTCTTAAGATTTTAAGTTGTTGAACTGCATCAGAGAAGGGATTTTCCCAAGCAGAGAGTGCCATAAACTGACGAAAATCTTAGGACTGGAATAATAATAGCTAGCATTTATATTGCACTTTAAGGTTTGCAAAATGCTTTACATATGTATACCATTTCATCTGATCTTTAACAATCCTAGGAGGGTGATGCTATTATTATCCCCACTTTACAGTTGAAGAAATTGAGGTAAGGGTAAAGTGACTTAGCGAGGGTCACAGAAATCTCAGGCAGGATTTGAATTCAGGTTTTCCTTACTCCAAGACCAGGGTTCATTGTACCACGCACCTGCCAAAACAATAATACCATAATAGTGATGAAGGTGGAATAGGAAGCTTTTCATTTTCAGAACTGAGAGTTTCACTGAGAGTTACAAAGTGTTAAAAGGAAGGAGGAAGAAAGCCTTCAGTCCATAGGGCAGACAAACCTTGCCTGGAACACCTCCAGAAAGATGGGTCTGTTCCACACCTGAGTGGCAGATGGAGATGTCCTTTGACCCACACCCCATAAAGGGAGTTTACAGATTGACGAGAGGAGGAAATAAGCACTTATTATTATTGAGTATCTACTGTGCTCTAGAGACAATGCTAAGTGCTGTACAAATAATACCTCACTTGATCTCAGATTCACTGTAGCATTCACCCAAGCCAGAGAGAGAGAAAACCGTCTCTGAATGAGGACTCCAAAAGTAATGGGAAAATAAACAACAAAGAAACTGAGGCAGAATTTAACAGGCTGAAATTCACTGATAAGACCACTAAAGAATAATCACTACTAGATCTGGTAAAGGAAATTATACCAATTACAGTATATAAAACAAAATTTTGCTGAAGAAACTTTCTTCCCAAAAATTCCACATACTTCACATAAAATTTGCTTTTATCATTAGTGGAAGTAGGACTGTTATCATTATTGTTATATTTATTTGATATATAATTACATAGTTGATTATGATATATAATTATGTAATAATTATAGGATTTAAATAATTATTAAGATTTTCTGAAGCAATATAAAATGAGTGACAATTTTTAAAAATTATTATTCTTAATAGATATTTATATAATATCCATAATATATATTTATCATATTATTTTATTATATATAATAATAGATATTATAATTTGGCAGGTTAGTCGTGCAGTAGATGGAGTGCTGTGCTGGAGTCAGGAAGATTCATCTTCATATACGTGTGACCCTTGACAAATCACTTCACCCTGTTTGCCTCAATTTCCTCATCTGTAAAATGGTTTGGAGAAGCAAATGGTCAACCACTCCTGTATCTCTTCTAAGAAAACCCCAAATGAGGTCACAACTCAGGCAAAATTTAACAACTGAACAACAATATAATTTTTATGATTTATAAATAATAAGAGCTAACATTTGTTTTTAATGATTCATGTCTTACAAAGCTATACATGTATTTTTACCTATTTTATTATAACCCTGTGAAGTGGGTGAAAGTACCCATCTATTATCACTTCTTCATAAATGAGAAAACCAAGGACGAAAAAGATGAAATTATTTGTCTTGGGTTCCATAGAGGAGTGAGCATGGAGAGAGGAATAAAATTCAGATTACCCTGACCCTAATTGTATTTTTCTGACACCATGCTATGCAGCTGCCTTTCCATCTGATTTGATTCTCAGAAAAATACCTGTGATTATTACCAATATTACCAATACTATCATTCCTATTATATAAAGGAGCAAATCAAGGCATGAAGGATTAAGGACTATGACCTGAATGCATCTAAGGCTCAGAAGCAGAATTCAGGTCCCTCTTGGGTACACCCCTCCCAAAAAAAAAAAAAAATTCATTTAAATCTTTATTGATTCAATTGATTGCAGGTCTAATCCTTGGATCCATTCTCCCTCCTCTCTAAACTTTCACCTAAGTGTAACCTTTATTCATTTTAACAGCTCTTGCTTTTTAAGGAAAAACTACTTCTAAGTAAATCACTCATCCACGAACCCATTCTTTACTATATATTTCATATTTTTATTCTAACTCCTTTTTAGTATAATCGTTTTCTCTCTATTTACCACAGGTAAAAAATATTCATCCAAGAATTATTTCATATTTCTTATTCCCCACAGTCTAATAACTTGTCTAAAACCGTAGCTCGAAAGCTCAGTAGCTAGAGAAGTGACAGCCCTCATCTCGCTGTCTTGTCAGCTCTGGTTTGAAAAGAAGGTCACTGGCTTTTTTTGTGTCAACCACTGGCACTCCATGAATCAGACATGATGATCTCACAGTGAGGAAACTGCGAAGCTGCTGGGAAGAAAGAAAAGACAGGGAACCAGAGGAAGGAAGAGGAGAAGTGTTTGGAAGATAATTGGACTTCACCACTGAGATAGATCTGGACTTCTGATTAAGAAAGCACTGAAAAGAAGAGGCAGAGAGAAAGGAGGGCAGTGAGCTTGAGAAGAAATATGGAGGAATCATTTTCCCTTTAATTTCATGGGCAGAGGTTTCCATTCATTGGAAGAAGACCAGCTATTCTCAAAGTGGGGGACTAAGGATGTACAATCATGGATACACCATCAGACACCATTGATTTTTTCCATCTACCCTGGCTTTCCCCACTTTTTAAAATCTTTGTTACAAGAGATGGCTGATTGAAGGATTGAAGAGAGATGGATGAATTAAAAAATAAGAGTAATGTAAAAACAAAAAGGTTTTTTTTTGTTTTTAGTTGTTGTTTTTTTTGCTGAGGCAATTGGGGTTAAGTGACTTGCCCAGGGTCACACAGCTAGGAAGTGAAAGTATCTGAGGATAGATTTAAACTCAAGTCCTCCTAACTTCAGGGCTGGTGCTCTATCTACTGTAATAATTAGCTACCCTAACAAAAAGTATTTTTTTTTAATTATACCTTTTTATTGACAGAGCATATGCTTGGGGGATTTTTTCAAAATTGTCCCTTGCAATCACTTCTGCTCCAACTTTTTCTTTCCCTCTCTCCACCCCCTCCCCCTAGTGGAAGGCAGTCTTATACATGTTAAACATGTTAGAGTATATCTTAAATACAATATATGTGTACATATTTATACAGTTCTCTTGTTGCACCAAAAAAAAAAAAAAAAAAATCGGATTTAGAAAGGTAAAAATAACCTGGGAAGAAAAACAAAAATGCAAGCAGTCTATATTCATTTCCCAGTGTTCTTTCTCTGGGTGTAACTGGTTCTGTTTGTCACTGATCAGTTGGAAGTGAATTGGATCTTCTCATTGCCAAAGAGAGCCACTTCCATCAGAACTGATCCTCAAATAGTATTGTTCTTGCCATGTACAATGATCTCCTGGTGCTGCTCATTTCACCCAGCATCAGTTCCTGTGAGTCTCTCCAGGCCTTCCTGAAATCCTCCTGCTGGTCATTTCTTACAGAACAATAATATTCGATCACATTTATATACCATAATTTATTCAGCCATTCTCCAATTGATGGGCATCCATTCATATTCCAGTTTCTAGCCACTATGAAAAGGGCTACCACAAACATTACAAAAAGTATTTTTAAATAAGATTTTAAAACAAAGTATGTATAATATGATAGTAATATCATGAGCCCTGACAGCCTTACTATGTAGGCCTAATAGGTATCTGTTTGTATTTCTAGATCATAACAGTGCTTTGTATATAATTGAGGCAGCTGAAGGGAGCAGCTTGGAGTCAGGAAAACCTAAATTCAAATCCAGCCTGTGTGACCTGGAGAAATTATTAAACTACTGTGTGACTCAGTTTCCCCATTTGTAAGTAGGTATAATATTAGCACCTACCTCCCCATCTTGATATGAGTTAAAATGAGACCATATCTGTAAAGAGATTCATAAAATTTAAATTGATACATGAATGCTAGCCATCATCATCATCGTCGTCGTCATCATCATCATCATCATCATCAGTTATGGTACATGCAGTGGAAATAATGCTGAATTTGGAGTCAAAACATTTAGGTTAAAATAGTGCCTTTATACCTATATGTGTTACCTCTGACAACTCCCCTGACCTTTATGGTCCTCTGTCTACTCCTTGTTGAAAGGAAGGACTTAGACTCAATGGTCTTTGAGTACCTTCTATTTCTCAAACTCTCATTCAAAGATTAAGTGCATTTTGCTTTGGATCTGAAAAACGCTAGGAAAATTCCAATGCCTCATGGAATTTCCATGCTGGGAGGGGGACCATGGAAGCTGTCTTAACCCCTTGTCTTAGAGAGGAAGCATCTAAAACACCAAGGGATGATGGTATCACCCAAGATTTTGTAAGGTTCATATCCAGATCCTCTACTTGCAAATGCACTATACAAAGCCACTTCTCTCCAGTGTTCTCACTAGAAAAAGAGAAGAGAATGGGACCTGTGATTTATCAGGTGGAGAAGACTCCCAGAAAAAAAAATTTCCTATGTCAATGTGAGGCATCAATGTCTCTAGAGAACTCTCCAGGGTAATCAGGGTCAAGTGGCTCAGCCAGAGTTCCATAGCTAGTATGTTTCAGAGCATGATTTGAATTCAGGTCCTTCTAACTCTCCCCCTATATTACTATATCTGCAATTCCACTATTGCAATTGAATTCCATGAGGTTTCTTCTCTGGGACTGGGTAATGTAATTTTAGAAATGAAAATATGTTGGCTGTAGGACTAAAAGCATGGCAATCAAATGAGATTGGAGAAGTCACTTAATCTTGTATTGCCCCATCATCATCATCTAAGAGCAAGGGGTAATGTGTGTTGGTGGAGGGAGTTTCCTCATTAGGATGTACCCAGTTGAAAGTGTAGGTTAGATCTAAAACATAAAATAAAATGAAAACACTTTCTAGGAGGGGTATTATAATAATAAAAAACATTTCACATTAGGGTGTTAATGACTTAGCTGATCCACTGCGGACTAAGGGGCAATGTGAAAAAAGAGTTAGTGATAAATCTCATAAAGGTGCCAGACAAATGTCTTCAAGAGAAAAGTACGGGATACCAAACACCAACTTTAGGAATTTCATATTTTTATCCTGTGTTTGCCTAGACAGGAGCAAATGCACAGAGGCCCACAAAACTTGCAGCGGATGTAGTGAGATGCATAAAGGATGGCAAGACAACAAATTTATCTGGGTCATGGAATGCAAGAGAGGGACAGATTCAAGAAATAGGTATAGGAGAAAGAGTTCATGAATGAATGAATGAATGAATGATACTTTTATCAACTACATGGGCATGTTCTCAGGCGCTAAATTAAGACCTTGGTTTGAATCCAGATGTCCAACACTTAAGCTCTCTGACTATGTACAAGTGACTTTACCTTCTCATTGAATTCAAATTTCTTCATCTGTAAAATAGAATAGTAATAATTATAGTATTTAACTGACAGGATTGTTATGAAACTCAGTATACCTTAGGTGCTTTATTAATGTTTGATGTAAGAAGACTTTATATGCAGCATTATGGAATTCTTTTACCACAAAATTACATGTCAGTCAAGTTTAAACATA
Source organism: Sminthopsis crassicaudata (assembly GCF_048593235.1). Taxonomy (NCBI): domain Eukaryota; kingdom Metazoa; phylum Chordata; class Mammalia; order Dasyuromorphia; family Dasyuridae; genus Sminthopsis; species Sminthopsis crassicaudata. The sequence goes on from NC_133617.1 coordinate 724,770,724, forward strand.
AGTATTCCTCATAACAATAATAATTATTAATAATAGTTAGGATTTATATAGTTCTTGGGGGAAAAGGAACATCCAGAGTTAAGTAACTTGCCCAGGCTCACACAGCTAGTAGATTTTCAAGCCTAATTTGAACTCAGATACCCCTGATTCCAGGTCCAGGTCCAGGCCACCCACCTGCCCCTATTTATGTAGTACTTTTAAGGTGTGCAAAGCACTTTATAAAAACCATTTCATTTTATTCTCACAACAACCCAAAAGGTATGTGCTATTATTATCTGTTTTTGTAGAGAGGAAAACTAAGGTGGAGAAGGTAACCTATAGAGAGCCACAGAGTACCTGAGACTGAAGTTAGACTCTGTTCTTTCACAATCCAAGTATAAGATTCTATCCATTTATTCAAAAAGTAAGTGTAGACATAAACATGTAAGCAAATTTCCAAGAACTTCCTAAAACCTCCAATTTTCCCAAAGCAAATACATTTGAAAAAATCTTTTGAAAAGCACAATCAGGTGTGCTTCCCACCTTTCAAATCCTACTTTTCTCATTCCCATATTCCTTAAGGTCTTCTGGCTGACTTTCAACTTCTATCCAATGAGGCTCTGAAGCCAGTTAGCTTTTTGATTAACAAAGGGATAAACACATAAAAGATATGAACTCTTTGTGCCAGAAGGGCATTTCAACATACAGTTCTCACATGAATCTGTGCCCAGTAAAACTCAAAATTAAACATTGCACATTCACTTTTAAAAATTGCTTTAAAAAAAATCAATCAACTCTATGGATGTTGTCATTTGGTAGATCAACCATGGCACATTCCTACATGGCCATTCCTTGGTTCAGGGAGTCTTACATGCAAACTCCCATAAGAAAATAAATGGTTCAGTTCCTAAGAAATAAAGGAAGGCTCTCTACCGTCATTAGGTCCCCTAAGAAAAGACTGATTCCAAGCAGGCACTCGTGGTTTTCAACCAAAATTATAATAATAACAGTATTGTATTAAACTAATATCACTGTCACAGCCCCAATTCTCATTACCAGCTCAATTATACAAAAGAACTCTAATTGGGCTCTCTTCTTCCCAACTCTACCTGCTGTTTCTACACTATACCCAGATTGAGCTTTCTAATGTCTATTTCTAGTCTGGACACTTTGCTCAGCAATTTTTGATAGCTCCTCTTTTTCTTTTGAATTAAGTCTAAACTACCAACCCAGAATCCAAAGCCCTCCATTAATATGATTATCAACCAATTTCCCTTTCCTTTTCTTTCATTTTACCCCCTCAAATACAGCCCTATATTAACAACAAATAGGAATTCCCCAAACATGCACCACGTTTTCCCAACTAAGCATCGATATCCAAGTTTTTGGTAGTTGTTTTCCCCGTCCTCTGTCCTGACTGCTTTTCCAACCATCTCTACAGTTTGGAAAACTATATGTTCTTAAAGATCTGTCTCAAGTTTAGTCAGTTGTTTTTTTGTTTTGTTTTGTTTTGTTTTTCTATTGTGTCTGACTCTTCATGACCCCATTTGGGATTTTCTTGACAAAGATTTTGGAATGGTTTGTCATGTCCTTTTCCAGCTCATTTGACAGATGAGGAAACTGAGGTAAACAGGGTTCAATGATTAGCCCAGGATCACCCAGATGAGGCCACATTAAAACTCAGGACGATTAGTCTTCATGACTCCAAAGCCCAACAATTTTTCCACTATGGCACCACCTCGCTGCCATCTTTAAAGAAGGTTTCCTCTCCCAAAATGCTGTGGATCTCTTTCTCTTTTGTTTATTCATATTCCCTTGGCATACACCCTAGTCTGCTTTGTACTTATACTCTGGCAATCTATGCACTTGTCTTTTCTTATGCACCAAATTATTCATTCAATAAGCATTTATTAAGCCTTTACTATGTACCAGGCTCTACGATAGGTGCTAAGGATACAAAGGGGAAAACAAACAAACAGCAAATCTTATTCTCAAGGAATTTACATTCTATCGGGGGAAAATAATATGAACATAAACAAAATGGAAAAACATAAGATCCCTGAAGGTAGGAACTATGGTATATTTATCTCTCTATTCTCAACTACCTAGCTATCCAAGTTGTGTACATAGAGTGCAAATACCAAATGCATATTTATTTCAATATATGAATAACTGCAGTCTAAAAAGTTAATACCACCAACTACCAAAACTCTTTTAATGCTGCCCATAGTAGTATTATGAAAATGACCAAACACCAACAGTGTAAATTCATTATATCTAGTCCTCGTCAGACTCTGTGAAGTAAAGTGTTCAGCAATGGGCAATAAAAAGAACAGATGGTAGAGAACTGTAGATCAGAGAAGGATCAGTTGGGGAACATTGTGAGACTGGGGTTAAATGCCCCATCAACTACAAAGGACCTATGAAAGAAGACTCTGTCTGCATCCAAAGAATTAATAAATACAAGTATATATTGGTTAATTTTAAATATATAAATTTTAAATTAATTAAAAATTTAAATTAAATTTTAAATAAATAAATATATGCACATAAAACATATAAATAGACATATTTGTGTTTAATGGTAGCCATCACTGGCGATAGGAGCAAGAGGAGAAAAATAGGAAAATTAAATTACATGATAACTTCATTAACTTATAACTTTATTATGTATTTGAAAAGCACAGCATAGCGGATTTGCAGTTTCATTACAATCATATTTTTTTGTTCTAGTCTACTGCTATGGAAATGCATGTTTTATATCTAAAGCTCAGAATAAAATGAAATTAATTTTAAAAAAAGAGTGATGAAAAGACAATTATTTTCCAGGGATGGTTAGGATTAGGTAGGATTTAAGATTCCTTCTAACCCTGAGATTCTCTGATCTCTAATTTCACAGTTGTAGACACTCCCAAAGACAGAAATCACAATGTCTTTCCTACTAAGATGATGATAATTTCAGAATCACTAGAGGAAAAAAATTCATAACCCTGAAGACAATCGCTGATGAAGGAAGTCCCCTAAACTTGAACAATCATCTGGGCAATGGACAGACATACAGTCCTCTATTGGGATAATATTGATTGACTGTTCATTGAGGAAGCATGATGTAGTTGACAAAGAGCAGGCCTCCAAGCTAATCAGATAAGACTTGGGTTCAGACTCCCATTTCTTGACACATACTGGCTGTGTGACCCTGGATTAGACACTTATCCCTGCTATAGTTACAAACAATTCTCTGGGTCTCTAAGTTGAATAGAAAGTATCAAGCTTCAGTGGTAGGAGTTTCCTATGTCAATGAAATCAATCTATCTTGATCCACTGAACATCTAAAACCACAATTTTATTTATTCCTTTAGTTTAAAAACTCCTTTTATCTTAGGACTAAAGACATTTTCCTGATGTGTGTGTAGCTGTCCATTGGGAAACTTATAATGCTTACTTTGTTTTTATTTGGGGGCAGAAGTGATAACCTAAAAGCGATTTAAGAAAAAGAAAACTAATAGCATAGCATGAAATGAAAGGGCCATGGTTATATCTCAAGTTGTAGTTTATCGTTGATATAAAATAAATTGGTTACAGTAAGAAAAAAAAAAGGTAGCGGGAATCTAAGGCTTAGTAAATTGGTTATATTATTCTGAAGGTGATAGTAGATAAAGGTGGCAACAGATAACAAATAGAAAGGGAAGATTTATGTGTTAAATTAGTTACTGAAAAGGTATAGGATACATCTGAGTGATACTGACAAAAGGAGGAGTATGTCCAGGGATGAAACAGTCAGATAAACTGAGAGAGCCAAAAACCAGATATTGAAAGAACTGTTCAGGTGAATGGATTTGGCAGCAATGAGAGTCAGGAGAAAGTCTGGCAACACAGAAGATTGTTTTCCTTAGCAGGATAGTTAAGTTGGTTATTATTATGATTATTTAGGAAGTTAACATTTTTCTTCCCTCACTAGCCTGAAAGGAACTGTTTATTGAAAGGAGTAGGTGGAGAGAAAAATGATTTTAAATTTAACATAATCATCTGTTTAAGTAATATTTTCCTACAGCTGATAAACTAAGCAACTCTGTTAAAAAGGAAATAAATTCATTTTCAGAATGGGCCATACATCCTATGAAGCAAATACTGATTTTCCTGTGAAGACCCAGTAGAGCAGGAAGGAAATGAACAACTGGTAACATCTGGCCCCAGTCATTCTCATTTAGCATATACATTCAATGAGTGAGAAAGAATTTAACAGTCACAGATTTTATTGTCATGAATTGTAGATTATTTCTAAAAAATTCAATGAAACATATAATTTGGGAAAATTTTAAATGGATTTTTGTTGACATATTTTTGTTTTCTCATCATCTCTATTTCCCCTGTGTCTTAATCTTTAAAATAAAGATTTTTTTTTGAAAAAGTGAAAAAGAGGGAGGAAATTTTCAACTAAACTAATCAATTCATTTAAAAAAATCTGACATATTATGCATAGTCTCATATATATATATGGATCCCTATCCTTTCTACTTTTGCAAATGAGCAATAGAGGATATCTTCTCACATCTCTTTTTTGGGGGCAATACTTGGTCTTTGTAATTTTGCAACATTCAAATTTGATTGGTTTGTAGTTATTGTCCTTTTCCTTTTTTTCTTGTTGTAGTCATTGTGCATATTATTTCCCAGGTTCTGTTCACTTCACTTTCCATCAGTTCATGGAAGTCTTTTAAAAAGCAAATCATTTCTTCAGGTCTAGTTTTCTTTCTAAAAATATTTCTAATATTTCTTTGTAATTAAAGGTTCCATTTTTTTTTTTTTTCATTTATTGTTAAGCTCAGATTTGCAGAGTCATCCTGGTCTGCATCAGGGACTGCATCCTGAGCTCCATTGCTCTTCAGAACACATTATTTCATTCTCTCCTATGTTTTCTCATGGGCATAGAAGAGTCTTGCATTATTCATATCTCCTTTCCTTTGTATTTGAAGGTCTTTCTCCTGATTAAGTGCAGAACTTGTTTCTGAATTGATTTATTAAATTTAACTGCTATGTGTCTTGGAGTTTGCAGCCTTGGGTTTTTTCTAGAGGTGATCTGTGAATTCTTACAATTGTTATTTCATTTTATATATTCAGAAATTCTGAGACGTTTTCTTCCATTATATCCTGTATTCTGGGCTTAAAAATTTTTTTCCCGGCCATATTCTTGTGGGACACCTATGGTTTTTTTTTGGTTATTGCTGACTAGTCATTTCAGGTATATTTAACTCTTTGTGACTCCATTTGAAGTTTTCTTAGCAAAGAAACTGAAATGGCTTCACATTTCCTTCTCTTATTCCAATAGAGCAGCAATGAACTGAATCAGCTACACCCAGTGAAAGAACTCTGGGAGATGACTATGAAGCACTACATAGAATTCCCTATCCCTCTATTTTTGTCCACCGGCATTTTTTATTTCCTTCACAGGTTAATTGTACACTATCTCAAAGTCCTATTCTTTTTGTACAGCAAAATAATTGTTTGGACATGTATACATATATTGTATTTAACTTATACTTTAACATATTTAACATGTATTGGTCAACCTGCCATCTGGGGGAAAGGGTATGGGGGGAAAACAAAATAAATAAATATATATACTTATTTATTATATATATGTATGTATAAATAAAAGGCTTGCCATAGTAAATTCTAGGGGATTTTTTGTTTTTGTTTTTAATTCTACCTATTTTATTTGCTGTGGAAACCATACTCACATAATTCTCATTTATCTTTCAAAGCACTCAGAAATACCATGTGCTAGCTCCACGTTCTCCTCAAATTCCACAGGATCTTCTGTCTCCTTAAATGTTGGATTATTTTCATTTATTTGATAGTACTGATTCATATATAACTGAACTTGTTTACTAGATCTGGAGGGCATGTTTCCTTCTGTTGTTAATGTTTTTCAAGTTCATTTATCTACTTTTCTTCAAGTGCCCGGAATTTTCCTCTTCCTGAGATCTCTGGCTAATTGTTTTCCCTCCTGATTGTCTTCATTTCACTTTCTGATCCTATTTCCTGTGATGATGGTGTCCTTGGTGGGGCTGGGATCTCAGAGCATCTCAATCTCCTCCCATGAGGCAATTTAAAGTTCATGAGCCTTGGTCTCTGCCCCAAGAGAATTTTGTGTGGTCAGAATTGACACCATCTGGATACTAGGCTCTTTTCCTCAAGTTTGGTAAGGAGTTCTACACAATATCCTCCCATCTGCACAGATAAGGGGTCAGTTCCTTCTGTCCATTAGTTATTTGGTCTAGTAATGGCAATTGTAACTAAAATGGAAGTTAGATGGGAGGGCTCTACCCTTCAAAGTGAGGACAAAAGGTGATGAAAAGGTGGAGTACCAAAGCTGATGTGACCTTAGGAAATGATGAGGTTTTCCTAGTAATGAGATTGCTGGGACATTGTGAAAAATTCCAGAAGCAATGCTTCTAGGTAAAAAATGTAGAAATGCTCTGACCTGAATCCTTCCTTAAATGAAGGTTTGGGGATTCAGAAATTTACCCTCAAATCAAAGGGGCAGAAAGCATAATAATAGGGTCTTTGGGCTAAGATTTTCTCAATAACAAACTTTCTGAGGTATTACAGAGAAATCATACAAAGTCAACAGTAGGAAATAAAAGGGGAGATTCAGAACTTTACAATGCTGGCGCTACAGAGTTGTAGACTCTGCCAGGTTTTTGTTTCTGATCCTGGATCCAAGGTCCCCATGGCACTGGAGGGAGGGGGACACTGGGAGGAAGATTGACATTGTTGTAAGACTATGTGGATTCTCAGGTCTGCTAGTAGTCTCACTGTTAATAATGGAGTAGGAATACTGAGTGAGCTCTGGATCAATGAGCACCATTTCATTGATTTTTTTTTTCCTCTTCTTTTGGACTCTGGGTGACCTACATCATGAAGATACTTGAAGTTTTTCTAGCTTTAGTGCATAATTTCTGTTTTAGAGAAGCCTAAGAGGTCATAGTGATCAGAGAAAATGTCTAGTCCACCATCTTGTTTGCTTATATGACTTGGAAATCTCATATAAATTTAATGCTTTTTTAACATTCATCATTCTCACAATTTCTTATTGCATAGTAATATTCTTTTATGTTAATGCTTTTCAAAAAATGCCAAGAATGAAAGACAAGATATCCTAAATAGTATTTTTCCCTTTTCTAGACTTAAAAAACAAGTGACCCCAAAATATAGGTTGTTCCAAAGGACTTAGTAAATTAAAGCAGAAAACTGTATTAAGAGTTTATATAGCTTTTGGTTAATACTATCGATAAATACCTTTCATCTTCACCTCAACAGAATCTAATTTGGGACCATTCAGACAGTAAACCTGGGTTAAAAATATATAAAAACCTTCCTTTGTTTCTCAAAAATCAATGTGTCTGGATAGAAGAATTTTTCTCCCCATAAAGAGCCAGATGAGTCCATTTTGTAGGTGGAATAATAATATAACAATATATCTCTATGCAATGAGTAAGATAGCATATAGAGGACAATTTACTAGAAAGATAAGAATTTGGGTGTGTCAAAAACATATCAATATTTGCCAAAGATGGGTAACCATCAAAAGCAAAAGGCAGACTTATACTATATCTAGACTTATACTATATCTAGAGTTCAACTCTAGATATAGAGGCAATGGATAAAAAAAGCAAGGTCAGAATATGACAAATCAATCAATTAGCAAGCCTTTATCAATCACTATGTGCAAGGGGCAAGGAATAGCAGGATAAATATTACATAATAGTCCCTGCACTCAAGGAACTTATATTTCTAACAAAGGAAAAAACATGAGCTGAGTATTCCTGACACTGTCTTCTCCAGAGTTAACTAGAAGGTGGGAGGTAAGGAAATCTATTCAAAAAGGACAATAGGTGACGCCATATACGTACTATACTGCTCCATCTATGGCCATCTATGACAGATCTAGAGACAGATAATGGTCTCATCTTATATGCTTATGAACAGATCATCTTTTTAAAAGTCAAAGACCATTTCCATATAGAGACTCTTAAAACAGCTATTTGTTTTCTATTCCTCAACAGAGGAAGTTAGCCACATGGACTGGAGATATTGCCCTGGGCAGAAAAGTTAGCCTCTAAAAAAGATATAGTGGCTTGTTTCTGCTGATGTCAACAAGCTCCTTTGAAAGGCACAGCACAGAAAACAACCACGTCAATAAACAACTACTTTGATGTCAGAATCTAAGCCCAAGGGCTGGCTCTTCTTAAAATATAAAAGGAAGGATGCCTCAAGTTCTGAGAAGAGTTACATTTCCACCTCACTCAATGAAAGTAAATAAGAATGGATTTCAAAAGCAAAAAATTGAATGAAACCCTAAACCAAAGAAATAATTTCCTCTAAATAATGTGTTGAAATATCTCAGGAGAATTCACTTTTATCCTATAAAGTTTGTTCATAATTTCCACCACCGACATAATGAAGTATGTTTGGTAGAAGTCATAAACTATTCATTAACTGAAGTCTTCTAAACCTATTGGTAACTTGAATGGAACATTTCTGCATTAAGGTCAGTTATTTTTTAAATAGCTAATTTAGTCTTTTTTTTATTAAAGAATGTTTTTATTTTTCCAATTACATGTAACAACAAATTTTAATTCATTTTGCATAGTTTTTTGAGTACCAAATTCCCTTTCTCTCTTTCTTCCTCCCTTCTTGAGCAGGCAAGCTCTTTGATATTGATTAAATATACACAATCATGTAAAACAAGTCTCCATATTAGCCATGTTGCAAAAGAGAACACAGGAGGTCAGTTTTTTGGGGGTTTTTTTGTTTTTTAAAGTGTTGGTCTGAGAATAACAGACTTTTGGAAAAAAGACTTTTGGTCTGTCTACTTCGTCCTCAGCATATTAGCAAGCCCTGGTGATCATATTAATTCCATCTGCACCATTCTGCTCAGAATCTACAATGTTTGTGTCAATAACAGAAATGAGAGACTTGATTTTATATAAGAAAGAAAGTCATAGAGTTGCTTCATTTGCTATGTAGTTTACTGTTGTTTATTCATTTCAGGTTTTCTTGGCAAAGATACCAGAGATTTTCCATTTCTTTCTTCATTTTATTGAATAGTCAAGGAAAATAAGCTGGAGTGGCTTGCTAGTAAATCACAGCTAGTAAATATCTGATGCTGAATTTGAATTCGTCTTCCTGATTTCAGACCCAGAGTTCTATCCACTGCATTATCTAGCTGCCCCTAATTTATTTTTAGGTTCTTCCTATTTAACCCAACCCCAAAGCATTTGCAGCTTGAAAGAAGGCAACAAATAGCCCCAAAATGGAACAGATGCATTCAGGTTTTTTTAATGCTCTATCTCCATCAGCAATGATAAAGCAAATACCACATTTGAGGCCTACCACCTCCATTTCTAAAATACCAAATAAGAGAGTGCCAACAACACTTTAGAAAATGAAGTCTGGAAAAACAGCTCTCCCTGACAGATACTGAAGAAATTGGGAAAAAAATAAATGCTGGAGGGGCCACAGTTGTAAAGGCATTCAAAGGCTGGTTTTCAATGTGTTAAAAAGATCACAGATTTTCAGATGGGGTGAGGAGGAGCACATTCCAAAGGCTATCTTTTTTCAAAGGGTGTCAAAACCAGAATCACCCCATGATATCCCTAAAAACTATCCAAACCTTACTTGTTAAAACTGATAGTCTTTCAAAAGGACATTCCAAAAGTATGAAAAAAGATCAGAATTCATCAAATAAAACCAAGATAAATGAGAGAATGTCAAAAATGAATAGACATATTCCTTCTTTCTTTGCATAGATTTAGCTCTAGAAGCTACTATGGAGACTAGTCTGCCCTCCTTTTATTTTACAAATAAGGAAACTGAGGCCCAGAAAACTGAAGTGACTTAATTTAAATTTAAGGTCACATACAAAACAGTGGGATTTGAACCTGTGTTTTTTCCATTTTAAATCCATTTATTTTTACTTTTTTTATTTTTTAATTTATGGAATGAAACAATCACTTCCACAACATCTTATAATAAAAAATAAGGCTTGCACATGAAACTGCAAATCTATTGTGTACAATTTGCTATTCCTTTTAAATATCCAAAGTTATCCTGTAAATTTCTTTCCTCCCCTTTTTTCACTCCCCATGTCCTTAGAGATGTCCTCTTCAACCAAATGAGAGCAATGCTCTAATATTATCAGCACTCTATACCCACCTGCTTCCTCTGTATCCTTTTATACCTCATTTTTTGACATAATTGTTTCTTTTTTCCTTTTCCTACACAATTTAGAAAAGAATAACTCCATCATACACAACTAATCTTTCTATTTTAGTAATGATGAGTTTTAAGAGTATTGACAATATTTTCATATATATAATAAGCAACATATTTTAACTTAATGAATGCCTTATCATTATCAATACTCTTAATATTTTCCTTATAAATCCTCTGGAACTTTTATATAGATTTTCTATTGACTTCTGGTTTTTTGGTTACCAATGCCTTCACAATGCTTCTCTACTTTTTACCCTTATCTTTTTTCAAAGTCATAGAAATATCTACATTTAATACCTACATTTTTTAAAAAATTTCTTCATCTCACCTATAAATTACAAAAAGTTATATGCCAGGGGCAACTAGGTGGCACAGTGGATAGAGCACCAGCCCTGAAGTTAAGAGGACCTGAGTTCAAATTTGACCTCAGACACTTAATACTTCCTAGCTGTGGGACTCTGGGAAAGTCACTTACCCCAACTGCGTCAGAAAAAAAAAAAAATTCATATACCAATGAATGATAATTATTTTTTAAATACCTCATTCTAAGAGAAAATATAAACTTAAAAGACATGGTACTTGGCAGAGGGAATCACTCTTGACCAAGTTTTTATTTTGTAAATGTGTACATGTACATTGTGCCATTCCTCCACCTTCAGGTTAATCATTAGAGCATGAAATACCTGACTTACCAGAAAATTTCATGCCTAAATCAGGATATATCTGAAAAGAATCCTAAACTGTTAGCACAGTCTGTGATGATGATATATAGGCAAATGCTACTTAGCTTTATAAAACCTTTAGGAGACTAAAGGAAAAACTGTCCAAGTGTATACTTACAAAGGAAGAGGAAAATTTCTGAAGATAATTTTTATAGCGGAACAAATGTTTACAGTCATATGATTAAATGTAAAATTCTGCTGTATATTCTTTTCCTCTCTTTTAAAAACATCTGGAACAAATGCCAGTTTGGAAGTATTTTTCAATATGCCTCCCAATATAGGTTTAAAATATACAAAGAAAACTAGCGGTGCCATACATAGAATAGCAGCCCTGGAGCCAAGAGGAGTCTGTATTCAAATCCAACACTGGGCAAGTCACAAAGGAAGGAAGGAAGAAAGGGAGGGAGGGAGGAAGAGAGAGGAGAGTGGAATGGAAGAAAGGAATGGATGAAGGGACGAAGGAGAGGGAAGGGGAGGGATAGAAACAGATTACACAAGAAAACTATAGTAAATGCTACTGTGGATTTTAATCCACTACAAAAAAAGACTCCTGACTGATTGAGTGTGCTTCAAATGTGCGCAAATCATAGGAAAAAAAAAAATTAATAATAATGGTTGTCATTTCTACAGTATTTTAAGATTTATAAAGCACTTTACAAATATTATCTCATTTTATTCTCACAATCACCCTGGTTGGTAGGTAAAAAAGTATCCAATTTTATAGATGAGGAAACTGAGGCAGATAGAAATTATGTGACTTTCCCAGGACCATATAACTAATAACTCAGGCATTTCTGGTCTGAGGTTCCACTCTTTATCCCCTGTGCAACCCAAGTGGAAGGGGAGACAGAGATGGAGAGAAAAATAGACACAGAGACACAGTTAGAGAGAAAGGGGAAGAGAGAGAGAATCAATGAAACATCTGGAAATATACACAAAAAAAGTAGAAGAAAATTTGTTAGGGGACATAGACCACTATTCATATAGCACTTTTAAGTTTTGCAGAGTACTTTGGATACATTAGCTTATTGATCTGTACTATCACTCTAGGATATAGGGGCTATTATCAACCTCATTTTACAGATAAAGAAACTGAAACTAACAAAGAGGAAGTGGCTTGCCCAGGATAACACAGCTACCAACTTTCTGAAGCCATTTTTCTGACCCCAAGTTTAATGCTCTAGCCACACTGACTGCAGTGCTGATGCTATCCTGTTAAATTTAACATATACTTCAGAAATAATCATCTGTACATAAAGAGATTCATAGTTTCGTACAGAGGCTTTTTTTCATTCTTCATATATGAAAAATGATGAGGTTTGAAAGTCTCTACTTTTTTGAAAAAGAATTTGGAAGAAAATAGTTTCGAATGGATGAAAAACACATTTGGCCCAGACTACAATGAGATGAAATATGATGTCCCTTAGCTAGGTCCTACAGATGATCAATCCACTACGTAGGAGTTGGAGAACTGGCTAGATCCCATCTGGTGAACATATCAATGATTTCAGTGACCTTATATAACAAAGTGCTACAAAATAGTCTCCAGGGGAAGCAAAGTGACTGTAAATCACAGAGTATCAGGATCTTAGGAGAATCAGCATCATGAGTAAACCAAAGGACAGTGGAAAGATACATGGTGAGCACAAGGAAGTTGTAGAATATTACCAACAATACACTGGGGGGCAAGAAGGGGCAAAAATATATCCTTGGGGACTGAGAAGGGTGGGGAGCTAATGATACTACAAAAATGAAAATAAGAGAATAGCCCAAGTGACCCAGGAATATCCCTAAGAATATTAGACGAAACAAAGAAATATCTCCAGTGTGTTTTAGACACTTCAGGAAAAACACAGACAGTATCAAGTCCCCCTTGGTTTTAACCTACACAAGGGGAAGAATGGGTGAAATCACAGATGCATAAAGATATCAAAATAACCATGGCATGAATTGTAAAGATAATTTACCACTTCCTGAGGATTATCACAATCCCAAGGCTTAGAAGAAGGGGTTCTCAACTGACAGGACCCTTTTCACCTAAGTCACAGCTGTGCATATTCTTTGCCCACAGATAACTACCCTTAGACTCAGCCAAGTCTGTCACTGACTGAGAGGTTGAGAAGGCTTGAAGTACATCCCCAATCTATTAAGGGGCAGAACAGCGACACCATGAGAATACTACACTTATGAGAATCCTTGTGAAGTGGCCCTGGACAGTCTCACATAGAAGGAAAGATTGAATTTGGCTTCAGAGCCATAAGCCAGCAGGATTCTTATCTTTAAATTAAAATGGTACAATTAGAGTCTTAGTCCACTGTAGAAAAGATCACTACTGGTCCCACACAAAAGTTAGCTCCTTAAGTGGAAAGGGGGCATCTGTCATCATCCCACATGTGTACAATATGAAGATGAGGGGAAGCCAAGGTGGAAACCTGATAAAGAAGGAAGGAAGTCTGTGGTCCAAGGGAAACTGGAGCATTCTACCCACTAATAGGTCAAGAAGAAAAAAGAAAGCCACGTCAATGACCATGTGGCTTTCTTTTTTTTACTGCTGAGGGCTGCCACAAGTGGGTCTCTCTTAATGAAGTCATTCTGATGCAAGAATGAATGAATGCATGAACAAATGAATGAATTTTAAAAAGTATTTATTGAGGATCTATGTACCAAATGCCATTCTTTGCACTAAATACAAACACAAAAGTAAGACAGTCCTTACTTTCATAACACTCACATACTAAGAGAGAACAATTAGGGAAAGACATCTCTCTCCACCCCAGAAGTGGTGGATAAGGAGTAGTCAGTTTACTGTCCTGCCCTTCTAGATCATTTCCCCCAAAAAACATGAGATGGAAAGCAGCAGAGGGTGAGCAGTTACAAAATGATCCTGCATTTTCCCCTTCTTGAAAGCTGTTTCCTCATCTCTAAAACACAAATAATAATAGCATGTACCTCACAGAGTTGTTGTGAGCATTTAATGATACACATACATTAGGTGAAGTGCTTTATAATTTTTAATGCTCTATATAAATGCTGAATATTTTTGTTGTCACAAACTATCCTTTAATTCTAAATCATTATTATATGTTTATAAATATGAAATTTGACTCTAATAGATGAACTGAAGAAAAGGACAAAAATTACAAGTTTGAAGTACTTGAGATAGTCATTCAATCAGGAATTTCCTAGGAGCCTATTCGGGGGCAGGAACTGTACATAGCATGAGATACGGTATCTACTAAGAAAATGAAGAATTGTTTCATTGGTCCTGAAAGGACACCACAAGTGCACAAAGAATAGCATTTCGCAATTCATTCTCCTCCTTTTAAATGACTTCGAGATGGCATCCTGAATCTACAAAGCCTAGTTACTGGCTCACACACCTTCATTTATATCGCTACTACAGTGTCCTGATCACCAGTGAGCAGCCCTCAGTCAATTTTCTCCAATCTCAGTTGCTTTATTTGCACAAGAGATGGAACAACATTGAGGAAAAGCTTTTTTGAATCAATGCACCTAAAGCATTTGGATTTCTCATCAGAGTCCCAGCCAAGTGCTGTGTTCGTGTGAAATCTGCAGGCTTTAAATAGCATCCTTTTCAAGTATGAGGACTAACAAGGGCACTGTAATCAGTGCCGCTACCACTCTGTGGGGTGAAGGAGGCAAAGTTAGAATCAAACAGCCCCAGCTCCCCTACCATCAGGAGATGATGGGGCTCCAGCCCACTCAAGAGATGGGACAAGTAAAACTAGCTGTTGCACAGGTAATATGTCTCAGCTAGAGTACAGGAACATCCAATCACAGGTCAGTTGTGGAAAATAAATGAGACCAACCATCTCTGGGTAAATAAATGAATGAAAATAAATGAAAGAAAAGCCAGCATATGAACCAAGAATACATAAGGCTACATTGAAAAAAAATTTATTAGGTTCCTACTGTTAGCTAAGGGAGGAAAGGTGGAAAACAATAGTACTCACCCTCAATGAGTCTGCACTCAGTGAGTGAACATACCAGGGGATGTGGAACCATGGGGGATGTGGGCACATAGGGGGACATGGACACACAGGTGAAAGACAAAATGTCACTAGGAAATATAAGAAGATAGAGATGACATCCAACTTAGGAAGTATGGAGAGAAATCAATTCAATTCTATCCAATAAACATTTATTAAATACTAACTATGTGCCAGGCACTGGACTCAGTGCAGTGTGAGCTACATGAAGAAAATGGAGCAAGGACTAAAAAGTTTCAATAAACAAATCGCAAATGTAAGAGTCTAGAAACAGGGGTCAAATCTCATCTTTGCTACTTTCGGTGTGTCCCCCTGCAAATCACCTTGCCTCAATGGGGTTCCATTTCTTCATCTGTAAGAGTGAGGGCATGTCAGACTATATGAGCTCTAAGATCCCTTTCCAGTTCTGTATCTAAGTGCCCATGGCCAGATTGGGAGTGCATTACAAGCACAGATAGACTATCCAAGGGTATGATGGTAGAAGAAGGCAGAGTAAGATCAGAGAACAGATAGTAATCAACCAGCCAGTCAACAAGCATTCATCCAGCACTTACTCTATGCCAAGAATATAATGGATTATGAACGCCTCAAGGACACGGTCTGTCTTTTGCTTCTTTTTATACCCTCTATGTGTAACACACTGCCTGAAACATAGTAGGCACTTAATAACTGTTCATTGATTGATTGGATGTTAAGAAAAAATAATAATCCTTGTCCTCAAGAAACCACCATTCTAAGGAGATGAGGGACAGCATGCAAATAACCACATGCATAAAGACAGAGATAGACATACACAGATACAAACACATATATGTCATAGTTAGAAAGGAATCTCTGAAGAAGGCACTAACAAGGGGAGGAATGAGCACAAAGGGCCAGTGGTCCAGTTTGGCTGGAACGTGGCAGGTAAGAAGCAGGGGGAAGCGAAGTGAAGCCAGATGAAGAACTTATCTGGTGCAATTATGTGGAATTTTTTAAAAGGCAGGAATTTCTTTCCAAAAATGCACTAATACTTCTTTTCTTCATCCAGAAAAAGAGTTCTTAAGCTGAAACGATGATTGCCAAGTTACAGTTCTTCTGTTCCAAGGAGCTGGGGATGAGGTGGAGGAGAGAACAGATTTGGCTAAAGGCATTTTTCAGAGCACCATGAGACATGCCAACTGGCATCGGTGGAAATTGGGCATCTAAAGTAAACTTTAGTTTGGTGTTCAGATAGAAAGATCACAACCTTAAAGGCAAGGCTGTCTCCCGGCTGGATATTCAACACTTTAGGACTAACATGGCCATTATAAATATTCCCGAATGTTTAACAACGCAAAAGAATCAAGAGGCCATTACCCCCGCCAGTCCAGTTACTATGCTAAGCATTCAAATTAAATTCCATCAAATCACCCTAAGCCAATACAGTTTGACAAGTACCTCAAATACAAAATCCTCCACGGGGTGGACTTTACTTTTCTCCCTCCTCCCCTTAACCAAGAAGACAAAAGCTAGTCCAATAAAAAGCACAATGGTGATAAAAGAAAATGCAGCAGGTCACGAAGTTAATGGGGAACTAGAGACTGTCCTTCACAATTTGTAAAAACACACAAACATCGGGGGCAAGCTACAAGCACCACACAATATTGTTTTTGTTTAAGAGCCAAGTTACAGACTTGAAACCTGTTGCTAATGAACCAGCAGGCATTATTTTAAAACCAACTAGTTTCGTGAAATGAGCCAAGAGCTGAAAGAGGCAGGACTAATTACCAACATTCCTTGATGAATTACCTACCGGTGTGGGGTAAAGTCTATGTACGTCTACATCTTGATCCCCAAATTTATCCCTTACTTATTTCCCAGGAGGTAGGAGAACATGTGGCTAATTAAGACCCCAATCAAGACAGACAAACTCACTCAAGGTAAGATTTCTTTTCTAAAAAGTAAAGGGCTCTCTGCCTGGTACTTATTAATCTAATTTTTACAACTGCACTAGGCAAACCGAAGCTAATCTTGTCACCATCAGACAGGTTGAACCTGCCAAGCAGCGCTTGGCAAAATGATACATATTTGTAATCTGGCCAAAAAAGACCGTACTTAAGCCTATCCCAAATGGCAGGAATGTCTCTCTCTGGCTTGTTACTTCTGTTCCAGTCACTGTTACAAATACGGGTCCCAGCCCCAATTTCTAAATTAAGATGGTTTCAAAATGGCTATCCAAGTGAGAAGCAGACTCATATTACAGCTAAAGAGCAGAGCAGCATAACATAAACTCTAAACTTTGTTAAAGTTTTGGTCATTCAATGACTGTGAAATTAGCAGCAGTCTGGTGACTGCAAATACTTTTACGCCTTTTTAAATGTCAAAATCTTCACCCCTACCATCTTGCCTCCGGTGAAAAGTATTAAGAATAATGTCCATTATACAGATGTGTCTTATTCGACACAAGAAACGCATTCTTGAAAAGTTGAGTATAAATGAAACTTCTGAAAATGTCATCTTATTATAAACAGACCAAGGGCACTTACTATTAAAGTGAAACCTGCAATGACCCTTTTTGTGGAGTAAGAGATCATTTTGTAACGTGACTATCACATTGTTTAATTTGTTCCATTATTAACTTTAGTTTAATTTATGTGTTTCATAAGCTCAGCTTAGAGTCGAAGATGTTTCACTTTTTTAATAAAGAGGAATGCACCAAAAAGCTTGTTAGCATGATAAGCTACTATCTTCACAAACAAGTTCTGAATTCTGCAGAAGTTTTGGGTTGTGGTCAAGGACTAAAGCTTCCTCCAGATTCATAATGATATAACCAGAAGAGCACAAAGAGACACACATTCAAAGGCAAGATTTAGGATTCTTCCCATGACTTCATCAACTTGGGCAAAGCCGCTTAATTGCTTTACAATTTTGTCAAAATTTAAACCATATCTCCTTAGTCTATTAAAATGAAAGCTATATTAGTGGGGGTGTGGGTAGGGGAGAGTAGATGTTAATTTTTTATTTGTATTTTTTATCTCCCTCTCTTACCCATGCTATAAGTGCAGAGACCAGTGGGGCTCAATCCTACTAGTCTTCATGTTGTGAGCCACTTTATTTCCATTTGGGAAAGATTTGCTTTTCCAGACAAACTTGTTATCTACCCTTTCCCATCTGCTCTCATTGGCTCACCATATTGTTGCCAGACAGTGAAGATGCCCAATTGATTTCAGACTTACTACAGCTTAGGACTCCAAAGCTTAAGAGATTCGCTACCCTACTATTCTACCCTCATAGAATAATTACAGGTGTGCAATGCTATATCCTGCTTACTTTGGTTTTGTTTTTACATGAAGCCCAACAACGATGTTATCTCCAATCCTTCACACACATGAAGAGATGGAAAAAAACCTATGCATTTGTTAAATGTAAGTTCCCCTCCCCACCTTATTTATGGTATATCATGAGACCCTCATGAGTACAAAGAGAGTTTCAGTGAACAACCTATAGAATGGATCCATCTGTACATATATCTTAGGCAGCCAGCACAGATAAACAGTGGGCTAGTTCTACAATTGATTGTAAGGAAGAAAGTAAGGTTGATTGCCTTTGAAGTGATCCCCAAACTTCTCCCTGAAACTGAGGACCATCTTTCCAAAATCAATATTCTTTCTATGTTGCTGCTGAAGAGTTGAAATTGAAGGTCATAGGATGATCAATTTGTAGTCAAAAATTTCCTTCAAAGAACTCAAACTTTTTTGTTTTACAAATGAGAGAACTGAGGGTTAGAGAAGGTAACACAGCTAGTAAGACTTAGAAGTAAAATCTGTCTCCCTAACTCCAAGTCTATTGTTCTACCTTTCCAGCAAGTTGTCTCTAGAGGAACTAAAGGAACAATGGGAAGATGCATAGATGGCATAAATTTCCTATAACTATCATCAATAAAGACTCTACAAGAAGAGCAGTAGAAAAAAAGTAAAAAGTGGCAGAATCATTAAATGTGACTAATGAATGAGGGAAAGTGGTTATATAATGGAAAAACAACAGAGAGCCATGTGTTCCATTGATATTGACAAGAGGAGAATATAGAATATTTTCAAGAATATAGAGGAGAATCAGCGTGGAAGAGTTACTGGAAAACATGGCTAGGTATCTTACGTGATTGAGAATGGGCGACAGACTTGGAGAAATATCCACACTGTTGAATTCCATCCAAATGGAATTGGGACCTCCTTGGGACCTCAATATAAAAGATACTATAGTTAACACTATATGTTAATTATATGAACCAAAATATGAACCAGAAAGTGAGGACCATTAGTTATTTTTTAAATAGATTTTACATAGATGACAAGTTTTTAGTAATCATTTAAGATTATGTAGAATTATACAGCATATTTTTTTCTTGAAAACTGGGATACATTATTGGACAACCAAGCCTAAGGTATACACAGGAATTCAATTTTAACTAGCTTGAAGAAAGTGATCTTCTTTCATAATCTGGACAGTTGGGGGTGGGGGGAAGAGTGCAAGAGGGAAGGAAAATATGCTTGGATTTCAAAATTGTTCAAAATCATTTCCATCATTATATAACAATAACCACATTAAAAAAGTTTTCAATCATTTGAAAATGAACATGGTTTGTTGCTATGTCTTGGGGACCTCAGGAAGATAAATAATTTCAGATAAATACGCTTTTGGGGAGATGCAAAAGGAAGGGAAGATTCAAAAGAGATTTTCATGGTAAAAGGAATTTGACCAGTAACAGCAGGTGTTCTAAAACATTATAATTACTAACTTCTCGAAAGCTTTCCTACTTGCCAACAGTTTGATAGCACAGTTCTTTGAATCTGTTAAACCACATTCATTGTTTTTAATCTGACATTTCAGAGGGTCTTGTTGGAAGAGAGTCCAAGAAGGGACTTGACATGTTCAGAAAAGGATGGCTAATTGAGTGAAATTCTCAAGATATGTCAGTTAAAATATAGGTTGTTTTTTTTCTCTTTTATGTCTGTCTCTCAAACTTATTTGAAAATAACAATAACAATAACAAAAACCACTAGGAGCTCCATTTATACCACTGATTCTAAAAAAAATTGGGGGCAGTACCTGGGGTCCTCAGTCTTGCGTTCTTTGACAGTGTGACCACTACTGCCATTTCTCATTATCCCTCTAGAGCAGTGGTCCTCAAACTTTTTAAAGAGGGGGCCAGTTCACTGTCCCTCAGACTGTTGGAGGGCTGGACTATAGTAAAAACAAAAACTCACACTCTGTCTCAACCCCTCAGCCCATTTGCATTAACCCAGCGGGCCGCATAACATCTTCGGTGGGCCGCATCTGGCCCACGGGCCATAGTTTGAGAACTCTAGATTCTACTGAATTCATGATCTCAGTACAATATAATAAGTATAAGTATAATAAGAGGGAGATCTTGTCCAGGTTACAAGTATTAGATATCTTATATGTGTTTCTATAGGGATGAGGTGTTTCAGCTATCACAGAGAGAAGCAGGAAATTTCACAGGACAGTCATTTTTTTTTCTGAGTAACTTTACTACCAAAAGTTCAATAATTATAGCCGGGATCTAGTTTTCTTTCATTTCACTCTAGAATGCCACCCCTTAAAACAGGAATTCAGAACCTGGGTTCTCTGACTTTGGTGTGTATGTTTGTTTGTTCTTAATGAATTGATTTCCTTCCCAATCATGTGTATTTTATTTTATACATCTCAAAACTTTCTTCTGAGATAGAACTCACAGGCTTCAAGAGGCTGCCAAATGGATCTTTGATTCAAAGAATGTTAAGAACCTTGAGGTAAAGCCTATAATTGCAAACACCTCTGATTGCTCCATTAAAGAGAAATATTAAATATTATAGAAATTGGAATAAACCAGGCCTAGTAAATATATAATATAAACATAATTTATATTATTATAATAAATTATTATAATAAATAAAATTAAATATAAACACATAAATAAATGAATGAATAAATAGTAAATATGGCCTTCTTTTGCAGTAGCACACAAGCCTGAATGGGCTAGCTGAAGTCCCAAGAAGGCAACCTCCATTCACAACTCCTTTTCACCCAAGAAATTTTTATGTAACCGCGGGTGTACAAATCAAATATTTACTGATGAATCATTATTTCACATCTACATTCAGTTACATGACTCCAGATAAAGTTGCAAGCCACAGTTTAAAAAGCTTTGAGCTAAACCAAATGCCTTTGACTCTGTGACTGAAGGAATTATGTCTGAAGGGACTTAAAAGTTCTTTCTTCCCACAACTATATGGCCCCACATTCTATATAACTTGATGACCAATTAGATTGAAACTGTGAAGAATCTAGAATCCATTCCTCTTCTAGCCAGAGGAGCTAAACATATAAAATATGCCTTTTGTTCATGTAAAACTAAGATTACTATTTTCACTTTGGTCTTTTATTCCTGAGTATTAAAAATTAAGTTGTGAGTTTTAAAAAATAAACACAGGTACTCGTTTATTATTTTCCTCCAAAATCTGAATTAGTTGGCTGTTTGACCAAGAAAACATGGAACAGATTTTTGAATTATTGTTTTTATAGGTGCTTTTGAAAGGCATATTGAAAAAGCTAAAATACGTTTCAAGCAACTAAATAATTTTAATCCACACCAATATAGGTACATGGGGAGAATCTAAAAAATCAATTGTATAATAGTATATAGTAAAAACTAACAATATGGAAATTATGTAAGACAAAAGAAATATATTAGAAATATATAGAAATATTAAAAAATATGTTATATAAGACATTAAGAAACACCGACTACATTTACCTATCACTATAGTACAAATTATATAAGACATTAAGAAATATTCCATGTCCCAAATCTATATTACAGTGATAAGCAGGGGGAAAAAAAAAAAAAGAAAAGAAAAACCCTGGGATTTGGACACTTACTCCATGAAAACAAAGCACAATACTATTCTACCTTAATTTAAATAAGTAGGCTCCCCAACAAATTCCATCTTTTCCTCTTAGAATATTTGAGTAGGTATCATTTTGACTTTTTGTTTTATTATGTAGTACTTATACATAGCAAACACTTAACAAAAGTTTGCTCATACTATTTCTGTCACTGTCTCTCTCTCTCTGTGTCTTTCTTTGTATCTGCCCCTCGTCTCTCTGTCTAGTCTTTCTCTGTCTCTGCTCTGTCTCTCTCCTCTCTCTCTCTCTCTCTCTCTCTCTCTCTCTCTCTCTCTCTCTCTCTCTCTCTCTCTCTCTCTCTCTCTCTCTCTCTCTCTCTCTCTAAGAATTTTATCCAAAAGCAATTCAAGCTTTAAAATCATCCACAAGAAACTCTCACTACTGAATGAAAAACAAGCCATTTGGATGCCCCTTGCCCATTCCCTGCCAAGTACAGTACATGTATAATAAGATCTTGAGAGAACAGAGGATGTTGGTGCTTCAAAAGAGTTTATTTTCCCTCAATTCCACCCAAGTCACCTAAACTATGAGTCAAATTTTGTTATATTCATAAATCTCAAAAGAAATCTTTTTCTGCAAAGTTGCCAAGAACTATAGAGATACATCTGCTTCCTTATTTTATGAATACGGAACAGCCCTATTATCAAGACCAAGATTTTCTTTGTCTAGTTCTACTATTACCACTATTAATTACCCTCTCCCCCCCCCAAAAAAAAAAAAAAAAACAAGATACCATTTACTTCTTTGAATCTATAACAAGTAAAAATAACTTTTTAAAACTGATGCATCAAGTGCTGGTGATGACAAAGAAACTCTAAAAGAAAGCATTATGTTCTTGTTAGAAGGTGATTGGCTGGGCATGAGGTTGAAAGGAAAAGGCTGATTATCCAAGCTCATGAAGGAAGCAGATGCTTTCTATGCTCAATCCAAGTTACAAAGATGGAGCAGAGGGAACAAATGAAAGATGAGTATGGGGAGGACAGTGACTGAACTTCATTAGGAGAACCTTGCTACTCTGGAATCCAAAACGGGCAAAGTAGTCCCTACATAATTTTGGACCCTTTTTGTAATGTAGTGGGACTTATGGACCCCTTTTTGGAATTTTATAATTGTTGTTAATGTATAATAATATATAAATGTTTAGACATTTTATAATGTTTAAAATTAAATATATAGAAAAACAGAGAAAAACAATTGTGTTGTAAAATTAACTGAATCAAAATAAAAATAAAAAAGTTCACACTCCAAGTTAAGAAGTTTTAAATTGAGGGATCATAAGATAAATAATTAAACCTGGAGGTGAATTTAAAGCCAAAGCAAAACCAAAATTTCAGAGACACTGAAAAGTAAGCTTTGCAGAAAATCTTTTTCCAATTAAAATGCATTCTGCAAATGCAAAAAAAGAAGGAAGAAAGAAAAAGAAGGAAGAACAACGAAGAAAAAAGAAAAAGAAAGAAAGAAGAAGTTAATTTTTTAATACTGACAGCAGAAAAAAATATCCTCGGCATAGTATTTCTGTCTGGATCAAGCAATTCTAAAGAAAGCTGAAAATATTGGACTACTATTTAGGAAACTTGCATAATATCAATTTTGTCCAGCATGAAATTAAAGAGTCAATATAATCCATTATTAAATATCATTTAATAAATAGCATCAACTGAGGCTGTTAGAGAAAAGTTGTAATTTCAGAAGGCTAAACAAATATAGAAATGTTCTCATTTCTGATCCATGGGTTCCAAACATACGTCTCAATGTTTTATACAATATTTAATAAATATATTTAAGCCTCAAGAATACACACGCACACATGTGAATGTATTCACACATACATACACAGAGAGTACTTTCAAATTTCCAAAGTATTTTCCCCAAAATGTTAAAAGCCTATAAAGAACTTAAGAGAAATTTTAACCCAACCACATTTTGCAGATCAGGAAACTAAGCCCCAAAAGGGACAGGACCCTCTGCAGATTACACAGCTAGTTAGCAGAAGAACCTTTCTGAGAACGTAGACCCCCCAAAGCTCTTGTCTCTATGAAACAGAAGTATGGTTTGTTCTAGTTCTTCCTAAGATTGGAATGTGGAAGAGATAACCATTAGGAAATGTCTAATCCAGTGACAACCCATTTAAAGCAAACATATTCAATATTTATAATGTTTTCCCACAAGATTTGGATCTAACCATCTATCTATTTTACTTTGTAGTAACAATTTTGAGATGAAGGATTCAATTTAGCTTCTTTTACAGCTAAATATTCTTACAAGTTTCTATTAAGGAGATATATTAAATTTTCAACAAGAAGAAAAGTTAGTTGTAAAAAACAAAAGAAATAATAAAAAGTTCTCTACATTAAAAATATATATATATTTATAATACCATTTCATTGGGAGATATGTACTTCATGTTCCCCTAAAAAATAAATAAATAAATAAATAAATAAGTAAGTAAATAGGTAAATAAATAAATAAATAAATGCATGAATAAATAAATAAATAAATGAATAAATAAATAAATGAACATCCTACTGAAATATAAGAATCTGTAAAATCCCTGACTGTAATTTGAAGAAAATTTCCATAAGAAATACTCCACTTTTAAAAGTTAGCCTCCCAGGACAATAGTGAAAAAGTTTTTATATTTTTCTGG
This sequence comes from Sminthopsis crassicaudata, assembly GCF_048593235.1. Taxonomy (NCBI): domain Eukaryota; kingdom Metazoa; phylum Chordata; class Mammalia; order Dasyuromorphia; family Dasyuridae; genus Sminthopsis; species Sminthopsis crassicaudata. The sequence goes on from NC_133617.1 coordinate 724,795,287, forward strand.
TTGACTATTTAACTTATGAGTAATAACTCCTGCCCTGATAAATACTACAACTAGATTGAATAGTGTTGTGAAGAGTGGCTCATTGTCTTTCCAGCTTTATAAGTTAGTTAACAGATCCTTATAACTGAAATATAAAATGCAAATTCTAGATATAAAGAATATCAAATAGACAATGGACCCTTGCTGAAAACTCACTTGACTTTCAAACAATGTGGTTGTATTTTATCTTCTGGCCTTTTGTCACAAAGCATCTATGTTCTACAGTAGAATTAAAGATAAAGATATGAGCAAAAAACAATAGAGAACCAAGAAAAAAGCTGACAGCTATCAATTCAAATGAATGGATGATCAACATAGTCTTTTTCACAATGACATGTATTTATTTGCATGTACATTGTATATGGTTGTAAAGTGTTTCTCTAATTCTCCTACCACATACTACTCTCTTAAAGTGATGGTTTCAATCATCATGCAATTAATACTGACATCAATTTCTATTGTTATTGAGACTGACATTTCCAGTGTCCTACTATAAATTATCCTAAAATTCTGCATTGATTGTCACCAAAAAAAGTCAGCAACCACAGCATGAATAAAATAAATGTACTTTTTCTACAACTTCAGTTCAAGTCCTCAAAATGCAAATAATTTACATGGTAATCAACATTCATACTTTTAATATTTTAGTACTACATTAGTATGTTAGTGATTAATAGAAAATAAATCAAACCAATAATTGGGTTATTCATTTTTATTTAATCAAGATAGGACTGGTCATTAAAATCATAATTAAGTAAAAAATATATATATAAACAAAAAGACAATGAATCCATTAGCGGTAGTACATTAATCTTTGAAAATGCCAAAACAAGATAAACTATTATTTAAAGGCACCATTTATTGTAACTTTGGCATAACAAAGTTATTTCAGTTGATTCTTCTTTCACCAAGACTGATTATTTTTAAAGACTAGATTCCTATTTTTAAGCAAAGAAGATTTTTAAAATATACTAAGTAATATTTTCACTAGCATCCACTCCCTTATCCTAAGTGACAATCATTGATAGTAAATTTCATAGTATAATATTCAAGAAGAGAACAACCCCAGCTCTCAGGGAAATCATAATTTCTCCCTGTTATAGTTATTTTAACAGGAAGATGCTAGAAGGCCTTGTTCAGTGCCTACAATCAATAACCAATGTGAAAAGTAAATCTGTTTAGGAGACAGCAATATCTATGGTCCACAAGGAAAAAGAGAGCTTGACAAGTGGGCAGAATCCAGTTGGGAGGCCAATTTGGGTTTTAATGGGGGAGTTGGGTTTTTTTTCTTTTATATCGCATTCCTTATTCAAAGGACCACAAATGCACATCTTTTAACAAAGCGCATTTTTCTATGTGACTTTCTCTGGACTTCCCATGTGTGAACCAAAGTCTATTTTTAGACCTGCTACAATTTTCTCCAGTAATTAGGAAGCTCTATGTCCCCTGACAGAAAGATACCAGCAAGCCCCTGCAGCTTCTTGTCTAACAAGAAATCAAAAGCTACCAAAAGCAATCAACTCATTTGAGTAAAAGGATTATGATGGCTGGTTATACAAGCCTTTAAAAAAAAAAAATGCTGTTAGATTTAAGACTGAGAAGAATTTATAAAGAAGTTAGAATTGTTTTTAAAAAACAGGCATCGATTACTAATAATCATATTTAAAGAACAAAAGTGGTGAAAATCATTTGGAAGTTATTTTTAAAATATATTAAGAGAAACACTCTGAATACATTCCAGGTTTCAAAACTTCCCAAAAGTAAAAATATCATTTCAATAAACAGTCATTCTAATAAAAAGAAATTTCTAATTTCAATAAATAGAAATTCCTTCTCAACATTTAAAATTGACTATTAACAGTTCCTCTGGTATTTCCTATAACTGTTTACTGTTCCTTAAAGGAGTCCTTGCTGTGTTCTGCATGTGATGTCTCTAGCTGCCCCAAAGACGGCTTAAAACGAGAAAATGATAAATAAAATAGACTTAGCAAAAAGACAACATATGGGGGGAGGGAGGGAGTCAATAACATATGGAATTTCAAGCCTATGTTCAAAATACTTTCATTAAGCGGCAATCGAAAAGATGGCCAAATTGGTCGCAGAATTGATACGTACTGGAATAGCCACAGGTATGAGGAAAAATGACAACCCTAATATTAGCTGTACATCCATGACTATGGGAAAGCAAAGTTCATAAGAGTTTTTGACAGCCCCTTCAAAGTAAAAGGAAGAAGCCAAACCAGAGCAGCAGGTTTAAAGGAAGGGGTGGGAGGGAAGTGACACTTAACGTACCTTAAGGACTTCCATTGGCACCTGGGTGGCAGGGGGAAGGCTAGTGGGGACACTGACGTTAATAGCTGGTGTCTGACTCACGGGGACTCTCTGTTGCATGAACTGAGCAGCTTGCTGTTTCTGTTGCTGCTCCCGGCGCTCTTGCTCCTGCATCTGCTCACGCATGAGTTGCTGGCGTAGCAAAATCCGTGATGTCATACTGGAGGAGCTTAGTGGAGGCTTGGAAGCCCCAGGATGCTCTGTGGAACTGCTGTGGGGGAGCCAAAGGAGAACACAGTGAATTCCCTAATGAAACACCTCTTTTACTTTGGGGGGTAAGGGGGGAGTGTTAGCTGAAATTATACTAAACTATGAAATTAACTTTTGCAAATATAATCAGTAACAAAATGGCACTCAACATAATTGGAATTCAAGAGCTGATCGGATTTTAGTCATTAGTAGTTGAATTAAAATAAGTTAACTTGATTACATCCAAGCATTTTTATTATGCAGCTTAAACGTGTGTAGTTTTTTAAAAATTTCATACCAAACATTAACAGTAAATATAATACCGCCATATGTAGTGACAGGAAATCAGGCTTTTTAAGGGATCATTTTTTTCACACTTATATTTCTTTCACCCTTAAATACAGGCTGCTTGATTCTCTTGCTTTATAATTGAGTCTCTGTACCATGATTAAATCATTATCCAAATTCCATGAAGGTATCTATTAGGTAACAATGACAACTAATAGTTTGGGGTGGGGGAAGAATATAGAATTAATTTTTTCAATGTTTCCTTAAATTGTCAATGAATTTTTGAATAACTAATTAATACCAATTAGTGAAAAGGTGTAATTCTGTATTGGGGAAATCAAACCTTATTTAGCAAGGTCTCTTAGTGTAGACCTGCCTTTAGGGTAGAAGACAAGAGGGAGGAAGGTGAATCTAGCTGTTCTTTGCATAGCTTTAGTTTCATTCTCTTATTTTGGAGGGGCTCTTAGACATCACTTAGGAATGTCATCGACAATGAGCATTTTCCCTACACAGCTCTTTGTTAGCCAGAGTTTCCCACTGCAAATCATCCAAAAATCTAGAAACACAGGATCCAGCTCTTAGGGCAACTCCTGGTACATAATTGGTGCTTAATAAATGTTCACTGGATTAGATTAGTGGGTCTCAAATGGAGATTTAGAAGAAATCTTAGAGGTCATTTGATCCAAATTTTTCAATTTAGTAACAGCTAGCATTTATATGAGACTTCAAGGTTTGCAAAATACTTTATGTAGCATTACAATTAATAAATGAATGAATCTCCATTATAAATAATAATAAATATATTAATAATATAACAATAAATAATATATAATTATATATTATATATATTAATAATATAAATAATAAATAAATATAATAAATGCATCTCCATTTTAAAGATGAAGAATCTGACTCAGAGTTTGAATTATTTGAAAACACACACACACACACACAGAGCATCTGAGGCAGGATTTTAACTCCAGTTATCCATTTCCAAATCTAACACACTATCCGTTGCAACCATAGTGCTTTCCCATCTTGCAGAGGGAGAAGTAGAGCCCCAAAGACATACCAGAGATCACAAAGGTAGAGAAGAGCACAAGCAGCCTTTGAACATAGGTTTTTGGTCTTGTAACCCACTGTCCCATTGTACTCCCATTGTACTCCCATTGTACTACTCAGTCATCCCTGCTGTCTAATCTCTTCTCTACAACCACAGATAAAGGAATGTCCCCAATTCTCTAGCATATATCCATTTCTTATTTATTTTAGCCATAAAATATTAAAGTTCATGCATCTCTAGCAATGGATGAATGCCACTATTCAACCCTTTCATTCTAAACTGAACAGAAACAGACTTGGCAGGGGGAAAATCTGAACTTGACAAAAACTGAATTCTTAAATAGAGCTAGGTGCAAGGCTTGTCATCCACGTATCCCACAGGTGAATCACTAGAGTGTTCAATTCCTGACATACCAGACAATTTGCATACCTAAATCAGGGCACTCCTCAGAGATGACAAAATCCCACACTGTTGACATAGGAGTACATTTTAATCAGTTTAATAGCTTCCTTAATGGTAATGATGGCATATGCTTGTGGGTTTTGGTGTGACGGTGGCGGGGCAGGTTTGAAGTCCGGATGCAAAGTGCTCTCTGTTCAAGCCCCACTGGCTCTCTTACTGTTCCTTCCTGAAACTTGGTACTCCTGAGATGTGACATTCCCATTCCCCCAATTAAAATGTAAAGTCCTTAGGGGGCAGGAACTTTTTTTCCATTTTTTTCTTTGTACCTTCAGAGCTTAGAACAAGAACTAGAATAAACAATTAATGTTTCTTTGATGTGAATGAATGTGGTTCTGGTTCTATCTTGATGCGTTATTGATGAGCCAAAGAGATCATAAATTAGTTTGGTCGATAAAGAATTCCCTGTGGATCGTGGAAAATCTAGTAAATGCAGGACCTTGGACTTAACTGGAGTACAACACTCACATGGTGAGCTCAGTCAGCATGCTTGGAACAAGCAGCACAAATGGTAGGAGGATCATAGAATCACAGATTTAACAAGGCTGGAAGGAACTTTAAAAATCAAGTCTAATCTCATCAGTTTACAGATGAAGAGACTGAGGTCTAAAGAGGCTGAATTATTCAATATCACACATCTGGGATAAGACTTGAAGTATTCCTCTGTCTTCCCTCCAAGTTCAGCATCCATCCTTTACACATGCTCCCCCTGAGACTTTATCTGGCTGCTCCATTTGAGGTCATGTAGAAAAAGAGCTGTCCAGCTCTTTTGTCCTGTGGAAATGCACACTGTGCAATGATTTTGCAAATTGGACTGCAAAAGCCCTTTTGAACAGGGAGGGACACACACAGAGTCACCCTTCCAGGGAAGAGTTCATAGTGATTAGCTCTAACTCTCCTCCCAATTTGAATGTCGTTAGGAAGAATGCAGAAAAGTTTCCAGCTTCCCTCTAGAGTAATCCTGTGTAATTGATAGCAAAAAAAAAAAAAAAAAAAAAAAAAAAAAAAGTTCAGTCTTTAAATCTTCCAACCCAAGAGTCATCTCCTTGAACTCGAAACATTTCACCCTGAAAGCCCTGCACAGAAGAGACAAAGGAGGAGCTGAGGAAATTCCCCTATTCTACACCCATGTCCAGTCACTGAGTACAGGATTTCTGATTTATTATTTATAAATGGTTTGATTTAAATAACTATATGATGTGCCCATATAACATAAAAATTTCTCAGATAAAAAGAGATCATGCATGGAAAAAGTTTAAGATGCCTTGATCTGGTCCAATTACCTCATTTTAAAGGGAATGACCTTTAAATACCAAGAATGACTAGGTGATGTCAGAAAGGGAAGAATTGGCAAATTCCAGGGTCAAACCTAACTCACCAAATGCCAATTTTAATATCATCCTCCTTTGTTATTTTTTTTTTTTTTTTATGTTTTTGCTTAGAATACATCCTTTTAACATCGCTTATTTCGGTAATAACAGACATCTTGGCATTGATTTAAAAAAAAAAATGATGTCCTCAATATGGGACTTGAATTATTCAAGTTTCTTTACATAAGAGGATGATTTCCTTTTTTGTTTTTAATTTTTTCAGAACAATCAAGATTTTCTTAAGCACAAAATTTTCCTGAAAAATAAATAAAGAAGAGAAGAGGGGGGAAAAAAATCATTTGACTATTCAAAGCCTGTCAGGTTGAAACATTCCCAGGGAGACTGATCCTTTTGATAAAACAAGAGAAAACCTCTGTGCTGTAACTAACGGGGCTGGGGAATAATCGCACTAATTAGCTTCTCCAGGCAAGTCATTGACTGTGATACTTGGGGGGAAAATCCTTTCAATTAACAGTAAAGTATTCTTAAAGCATCTTACATCAAAATCGCTGCTCCCTGACATCAGAAAAGTTCGGGTGACAGGGCATTTTATGTGGGCTTTTTAAAAAAATATCATAAGTGAAATACATGGATATGCACATACAGAAAGAGGAATTGTAAATTAATTAAAACCTCTTCAGAAGACAGGGAGCAAAGCTTAGCTAACTGCTATTATTTTAATAAATCTCCCAAAAAAAAAAAAAAAGTGTAAAGGACTCATTGCAGTTACTTCACTGAACACCCATCCCTCCAAGATGAAAACTATGCTGTGAAAGATGACTCCTGTATTCACAGTTTGGTTCTCAGTCTTTTCAACATCCTTCCCTCCTGGGAATAATTGAATCTGAGATGATCACTCTATAAACAATTAAAAATGGAAATGTGTAGCTGCTTCAAGATGTCAAGTAGGATGAAAGAGCATAAATTATGGAACAGAAATGTGTTGGGGGTGGAAGGGATGAGAATACAAAGGACTTTGCCTAGATTTGAAGAAAAAAGGCAACATAAGTTTGGGAACTTACTCAATGAGGCACAAGGAGGGTTCTACAAATTGGCACAATTAAAGAGCTAAATGACCCCTTAACGGGGCACATAAAGCTCAAGCTTCATCTCCCCCCCCCAAAGAATCCCAATTCCAAGAAACCGATTTACTCTAATCCATCTGTAAAACTGATGACACATTTTTTAAAGCAGCCAGGCCTGAGATGCCAGCATATCCACGAATCTATCTGGACAGCTCTTTACTAGCAGGTTCCAAGGAGGAGAAGACACAAATGTATATTTTTTAAAGAAAGTTTAAAGCACTTTTCAACCCCACAATAAGTTAGAACTCAAGAGCACTGAACACCAGAAAGAAACACATCATCTCCTTGCACAGCCCAGAGTCCAGAAGGAAAAATCATGGCCAGTCACGTTTACGACTGGACCTTCTGAGATAATTATATATTTCTTCACCTACTCCCTAGATTTCCAATACTTAGTCATACTATGCTGAATTAACATCATAGGATCCTCCCCTCATTTTACTAAATTTCTGACCTTGTGATTTATTCAAGTTCACACTACATAGTAAGTAGTAGAATCAAGATTTGAATCTAGATCTCAGATCCCCTGAGATTATCGGGAGCACAAAAGGAACAAGTATTTATTAAGTGCCTACTATGTGCCAGGTATTGTTAAATGACTCAGTTGATCCCTTATATAGATCATCTATTTTCATTTCCACATGAAGCAACTGATGGCCAAAGAGCTCTGTCTTGGCCAAGATCATACATGTAAGAAGTGGCAGAGCTAAGATTCAAACCCAGATCTTCTATGATTCTTCTACTCTACACTGCCTCCCTTAAGGACTACAGAAGTCAGCTGATCACCAAAATAGCCCAATCACCCCCCAAAGAATGTGTTGGTTCTGTCTCCCAATTTGCTTTTTTTTTTTTTTTTTTTTTAACAAAAACACAACACCTATTACCATGGGGGAAGGGGGGGGGGGGAAGGAGTTGAATCAGGGGACCTAGTTTCAAATCCTGCTTGTATCATGGTGCACAAATCATTTATCCTCTCTGAAGCTTCAGTATTTTCTAAGATCTCTTTCAGCAATGAATCTATGATATAAAGAGCAACTGCTTTTATAAAAAACACTTACATAGCAAACACTCTGCCTTGAGCTCCTAGAAAGAACAGTCGGTAAAGAATGTTCTACAAGTATAACTGTCCCCATTTTACAGATGAAGAAACTAAAGTGATTTTTATTATGATTTGTAATATTGAGTTATTCCTTTATTCCCCCAAAAAGATACTCATAAATACTTCTAGCCTCCTTTGGGTCAGACTAATGGGAGACAATCCAATCAGAATTTAGTTCAATCATCCGACAGAGTGTGTGAGATCACCAGTGGATAGGGCATCAGAGGGTCAAGATGTCTCAACAAGAGGACCTCTGGGAATAGAAAGAACACTGGCCTCAGAGTCAGGAATGGCTGAGGTTCAGATGGGACTAATGGCACTTGACCCGCTATGGGGCCATAAAGAAGAGTGTCTCCAACACCATTTCCTCACTTCCTTTGTAAAATGAAAATGACACTTGTAGTAGCTGATGTAAAAACCAAATGAAATATTGACTATCAAAATAATTTGTAAATCTTCACAGCTGACAGTGACATGATGCTTCATCATGCTCCTGACTGGATCACTAATTAGCTTACGGTCTGGGAGAATCATCGCCCCAATCTGCACCTCAGCTCCACAACTGTAAAACAAGAGTGTTCTATATGACTTCTAAGGTTCAAATGTCCAATATGGTTAATAAAGGGACAGCTTCTTTTCCCAGCTGCTTTAATACATACTTTCTCACTGGATTTCCCTAAAAATCATCTGAGAAGCCCAGAGAGATTAAATGCATTAAATGTGTAGTTTGTATTTTGTCTATATTATCTCATTTGAATCTCAAAGTAACCTTGTGAGGGAGAGAATGCAGTAATTATTATCCCCATTTTACAGATGAGAAAACTGAGTGAGGTTCAGAAAGCTGTCACTAGGTCACAGAGCAATTATCAGAAGAGGGATTTGAATCCAGTTTTTTCTGCCCATCTTATGTACCCCTCATATTTGTCTTTAATAAATTTGTCACAGAGGTCCAACTAATATTCTTTAGTCCTTCTTTTTTGTATTATTTTAATTTTTTTTTCAATTCACAGGAATTTTCCTCTCCCTCCTACTTCTTTCCTCTGATGGGGAAAAAAAAAATAAAGATATGAAAAATGCTTGTGAAAATTTTACATAATCAAGCCAAACAAACTCCTACACTGGTCATGTCAAGAAATTTATATCTCATATTGCATCCTGTCTCTGCCAGGAGGTAGGCAGCAGGCTTCATCATCAGTTCTTTATAATCACAATTGGCCATTGTATTGATCACCATCCTTCAAAGGATTTTTCAGTGTTTCCAAAAGGTGTTTGTCTTTACAAAGACAAATGTTGTTGCTGTACAGATTTTTCCTGGTTCTACTTACTTCATTCTGCATCAGTTCATACAAATATTTCCAGGATTTTTTTTAACCACTCCTTTCAATATTTTTTATATCAGAATAGCATCCTATTAGATTCATATACCATGTTTTATTCAACCTTTCCCCAAAATAGCATCCCCTTCCTTGGTTTATAGTTTTCTGCGGGCACAAAAAGAGTTGCTAGAAAGATTTTTACACTCCTCTTTCTTTGCTCTCTTTAAGATATAGGCCTACTACTGATATCACTAGGTTAAAAGTAGTACAGTTTAATAACTTTCTAGAATGGCTAAATTGACAGCTCCATCAGCAGTGCTTCAATGTGACTGATGCTTCCTCAACATTAGTCATTTTCTTTTGTTTGCTTTTTCTACAATCTGATGACTGTAAGGGAAAATTTCAAAGCTGCTTTAATTTTCTTTTCTATAATTATTATTGATTTAAAGTATTTTTTCACATGATTGTTGATAGATTAGATTCCTTCCCTTCCCTTTCATATCCTTTAACCACTTATCATTTGTACTGTTGTTTTTATTTTTGTAAATTTGAATCCATTCCATACATATGTTAGAAATGAAATTCTTATCAGAAAAACTTACTAGCAATTTTTTTTCTCCAGTTATCCACTTCCCATAATTTTAGCTGCATGGGTTTGTTTGTACAAAGCCTTTTAATTTTATGAATTCAAACCATCCATTTTATTTTCTATGATTCTCTCTATCCTACACTTGGCCCTGAGTTATTCCCCTATCCACAGATCTAAAAGGAAATTCTTCCCTTTCTCCCCTAATTTATTTATGCTGTGACATTTAATTTCTAAATGATGTCAAGACAATAAAGTCTACTATGTGACAGAGATGAGGAAGCAAAGAAAGGCATAAGTAGTAAATAGTCCCTATTATCAAGAAGCTCACAACTTAATGGGGAGAGACAACATGCAAACAAGTATACAAACAAAATATAGATTGGATAAATTGGAGATAATATCAAAGGAAAGGCACTAATATTGAGACTAACATGAAAAGTCTGCTTAAGGAGATGGGATTTAAACGGACACCTGAAGGAATTCAGGAAAGCCAGGAGAAAAGAATGAAGAGGAGGCAGAGAATTCTAGGAATATATTCATTTAAAGTTTATCATGATCTACACCCACTTTCTCCTATATTGCTTTCTAGTTTTCTGGGGTCCTTTCTTAAATCTTTAAGAGGTGGGTTCTTTAGCTATGTGTTTTTAATTATCTCATCCAAAATGAGTTATGGACCAATTCTCTCCCCACCCCAATGCACCCAGGGAATCTAAGAGAGAGAAAGACAGAATGGCACAGAGGACAGAACAAAGGACGTGGTACCTGGCTTCCAGTCTTGCCTCAGACATCTACTAGCTATGCAATGCTGGATGAATCTTTTAACCTTTAGTTTTCTCATTTGCAAAAAATAAAGCTGGTCACTTGTAGTTCTAAATCTATGATCCTAAGACCTTCTGTGGAAAACACATGTTGTTCAAATGTTCATGAATGTAATTAAAATGTCTAACTTGACTCTATAGGAACAATTGGGAAACTCTCAGAACTTAAATACTCCATTTTCTTTTAGATACCAATAAAATATCAATTCACTTAAATTTGTCATTGGATTTAAAGGAGATTTTTGTTATCATATATTCTCAATCAATGATTACTAATAAACAATCCAATTACTATAATGCAGAGGTAGACTTTTTTTTTTTTTTTACATTAAAAGGAAATCCTTAATCTCAAAAAAGGTGGAACTATTAGATCTAGTTCCTTTTTCTCACTCTACAGTTGGGGAAACAAAGAGCCAGAGAAGAAGTCATTAAGTCACACGACTGGCTAGTTCTAGAATAGGTACTAGAACTTAAATCTTTTAATTCTTGATCTGGGGCTTCCCAAACTTTTCCCACTTACACTCCTTTTTCATCAAAGAAATTTCTACACGACCCAGAGTACACAGATATACAAAACAGGTATACAAATCAAACATTTAGTGATAATAAACCATAATTTCATGATCTCCATATTCATACCTTCATACATGGTGGCGACTCACAATTTAAGAAACTGGGCACTAGATCATAAGGCCATGTCAAATCTGATCATTCTGACCACATGTAACACTAGATATGACATCAAGGCCTCTTGCAATAAAGCCCAGAAACTGGAGAACATATGGAATGAAGGAGGTGCCTCAATCTCACCATGCTGGGCAGACCTAAGGACTCAAAGTTCCTGCTTAAGCATTTGCTTAATGCATCTGTTGGGAAAATGGCAAAACAGCCAAGTTAAGATACTTATATAATACTCAGTCAATAGATAAAATCCACGGAAGGTGTTCTTAACTAATTTTGTGTTTAATATTAAAAAAAAAAAAAAAAAAAAAAATCTTCAAGCCTTTTAAAATAGTTCCGAGTGCATGAGTCATAAAGGACACAGATGATGAGTAGATTTTTTTTTTAAATTACAGTCTAGACACTTACCATTTCAAGTTGCCTAACACTTCCTACTCTGACTAAACTAATCCAGGAAGACTTGTCAGATCTATATGATACAGAAAATCCGCCCAAGAGAAAATGCTTCATGACCAGTGAGCTAAAAGTCGGCTCCAGGAACACCTGGAGAGAAGCAGACCCTTGAATTGGCTGGTAAACATCCAACTCAAAGACTCTAAAGCTCATTGAATAACAATGAATTCATCATTGAAAACAGCAGTGACCTTGTAACTTTCCACTCAAGAAGCTCCTATGCAAATCTCCAGGTTCCCTGTACATTATTGTATGTCATAGCAAACAAAGAAGCATGTCTGTTGTTTCTCATATACAATGTTCCATCCCCTTTTTTGTACCTTTGCACTAACCATCTGTCATACCTCCAACTCATGAAATCCCTTCAAGATGCAGGAACCTCCTCTTACAGAATATCTATCCGAATGTTCCCAGTCTAATACCCTAGTCCAAGAAATTGCTTTAATCATCTCTACATACATCTTATACTAAATTTCTTTTTTATCCCATTCCAGCAAAGCATGTAAGCTCTGAAAGGGAAGAGTCTTGCATTTTATCTTACTATCAGCATGTAGATAGGAGGTGATTAATGATTGCTTGTTGAATAAATAAATTTAGTCTTGTGGAAAGGATGATGATGATACTAACAGCAAAACAAACTATTCTTCACATTTATATGGTACTTTAAGGTTTGGGAAGCACACTATAGTATCTTATTTGATCCTCACAATGAAGAGAGGTAATTGCTGGGATAAGAAAATTGCAATTCAAGAAGGTTGCCCAGGATCACATGAGTAGTAAGGGAGTGAGTTCTTGACTCCAAATCTAGAAATACATTAACTATATCACAGTTGAAAGAATTCTGGATGTGGAGTCAAGTAGCTTCTGATTCTTCTGTCTCATCTGTATATCACTCTGTCAGTCAGTCAACAAACATTTTATTAAATGCTTATTATGTGACAGATACTGTTCTAAACACTGGAGGCTTAAAGAAAGTCAAGAATACATACAACTCACATCCTAATGGGAGAGGCAATATGGAAAAGATTTACATGTATATTTGTGTGTGTACACACACACACACACACACACACACACACACACACACACACACACACTGCACCAGTATCTGTGCCAAGAAAACCCCAAATGGAGTGGCTTATATTATATGACTTGTTCAGGGTCACACAACTAATACGTATCTGATGTCAAATTTGAATTCAGGAAGATGGAGTCCAAGCCCAGTGCTCTGGCCACTTCTCAGATGGAAACACAAGGGTTAAAAAATTTAAAAAAAAAAAAAATTTTTTTTTAAAGGAAAGGAAAGTACTCCTGAAATGAGAAGAGAATCCTCCAGCTTTTTTGTCTAGTTCTATATCTGTGATTTTTCCATTTAGAATATAAGCTCCTTAAGGGTATAAAGCTGATTTTGCCTTTTCTTTGTCTCAACAGTTCCTGTTACATTCCCAAATGCCTATTGGTTGGCTAGTGATTACTACTTGTCATTTGTGTGACAAGAAACCCATTGAGTTAGGCTAGCCCTAAAGTCCAACTTTGAAGTTCAACTTCAAAGACAATAGGTTCAACTTTCATGGAGGTTTCAGCATGTTTCTAAAATGACTTAGTAGTAGTTCTCACTCCCTAAAACAAGAACAAAAAAGAAAGAGAAAGGCTATACTTCCATTTCACTGGTTTCATTTAGAATATAATGGTTTCATTTCTTAATTACATATTGGTCAACAGTGGAAGACCCAAGCAAAAAGATATCAAATACAATAACTAACATCTTTCCAGCAAGTTTCTATTTGCAAGGATCATTTTACTTTGTTCTTTGCTATGTCTTCCACCACGTCTTTTTTTAAAACATTAAATTTTATTTAATTTTTGCTCTGCAATATCCCCTCCCACATGCCCCAAATATCAAATTAGATATCCATAAAAATGCTTAGCACAAGTCCCTGGTATGCAGTAGGTGCTTAATAAATGCTTTTTTTTTTGTTCCATTTCTTTCCCCACATATACAATTGAGAAATAAAAAAGCAAAACCTTTATTATACAAATTTATAATCAAAATTAATTCACTCATTGATTTTCAGTATGCTTTTGAAATTTAGAGGAGAGACTATATAATAATATAATATTATATATATGATAGATAACAAAACACCCTTGAATGTAAGAAGACCTCATCGATTTTCCACCTCTGATACACTGTGGGTGAGATTTTTGAACAAGGAGAAACTTCTAGTGCTCCATGACATTGCATCACCGAAAAGGTGCTCTTGTGTTATTAGTAAAGGGGATTTTCTTACCTGGATATTTTCTATTCCAGTGAAACCATTGATCCAGTTTCTATCCATAGAAAGTCAAGAAATCCCAGGCTACTTTAGCCTGGGATTCTGGTGTAGATACTAATAGGAATCCCATCACTGGGGTCCCATTCCCAATGGAGAGAATTGGACTTAATATCTTCTGAAGGATCTTTCCAGCCCCAATTCTATGATCTCATCAAACCTTTAACTCATCTATAAGTTAGCAGATAAGTCCTAGAAACTTGTCTGAGACACAGAGGCTTAGGGACTTCCATATACCTACCACATATCTATTAACAATCAATCAGTAAACATTTAGTAAGTGCCTACTATGTGTCAGGCTCAACGCTAAGAGAAACAAGAGAGACTATGCTAAGAAAGATAATCTCTGCTCTCAAAGAGTTTATAATCTAATATTATCAGAGGAGAATACAAAGCCAAATTTTCCTCCAAATGCCAGCTGTCTATCCACTATACCAGTATGCCCTTAGAGACTATGTATGTATGTGTGTGAGTGTGTATGTATTCACGTGTATGTGTTTTAAGTTCTAATCATTTAGCTGCATCAGTGTCTCACTTTATAACCTTGAGAAGACATTAACAATGGTAAAGCAGATTTATGAGCAACCTCCACTAGTTGGCAAGCTTTGAGCACCCAATTCCCCCCAAAAGGAAAGAAATCCTCTTGAATTCAACAGACAGGGTTAGTCATTCTCCCCACAGCCCCATTTCTCTACTGGCATCCTCCCACTTCCATTATCTATTCTCAAAGACACTGAACTTTTCTCTCTACTTCCCTTCTATCCAAACTTCTTCTCTGCCAGTAAAGGAAGGATTTGATAACTGATTCATCCTTGAGGTACTAAGGATTCCTAAGTTCCCAGAGGTATAAGAATTTTAAAAAGGAAGAAAGCCTCAGAAAAAAAGAGAAGGAAGCTCTGAGAGGAACAAAAGCAATAGCCAGTGGAGAAAGACAGGTTTTTTTAAATTAGTTTGGGACATTGAGGGAGGGTTCCATAGCTTTATCAGTATTCCTCAATTTATTATATTGCAAAGACCACAAGTGACATCACCTATTCTGACTACGGGTACCAGTGCAGTCCTGATCAATCAATGTTTTTAGAGGTGCCAATTATATGCTAGATATTGGGGATGTAAAGACTAAAATGAAACAGATCTTGCCTTCAAGATACATCCCCTCAAGGGAAATAGGCAAGAGATAAGATACAGCAAAGAAAAATTGGTTCAAGGATCACATCAAGTTATAAGAATCAGTTGTGTATCAAGGACCAATTTGGGCTAAAAAAACAAACAAACAACACAAAACATCTTGAAATCATGACATTAATAATAAACATATGTCCCTTATGGATATAATGAGAAAAAGGGTAGAGTTGATCAGGACAACCCAATCAACTGAATTACACCTTCCCCCACACCAACTGATGAAATGGCCTGCTAGAGTCAAAGGATTGTTGGTAGCTCCCTTTAGGGAGAGCAAAGAAGTTCTCCATGATATAATTAGACAGACATGTTGCCATTGGCTGGCAAAAGATCAGCCAGAAGCTTTAAAAAGCTAAATTACCAGCTATAAAGCCAGTTAAAGAAGTTTTGTATAGGGTGATCCTTAGCAGTCAAAAATTGTTCAGTCATTTTTTAGTTATGTCATTTCATGACCCGTTTGGGGTTTTCTTAGCACAGATACTAGAGAGGTTGATCATTTCCTTCTTCGGCCGATTTTATAGATAAGAAAATTGAGGCAAATAGGGTTTTAAGTGTCTAGCCCTGGGTCACATTGCTAATAGGTATCTGAGGCCAGATTTGGACTTAGGAAGGTGAATCTACAGGTCTGGCATGCTAACCACTGTACCACCTGGCTGTCCCAGTCAAAAGGAGAACCACCCATAAAGGAAGAATCTCACCCTAGAGAGAGAGCCCCCTTGTGCTACTACAACACAGAGCAGTGTCTTTCTTCCACCCACCATCCCTGAAAGTCATGGTGTTTTGCAGAAGAGCTACTTATGAAGTAGAAGACATCATAGCCAGGAAGGAGAAAATGGGGGGATGGGTAGAGGAATGGGTCAAAAAGAATGGCAGACTGTCAATTGGGGAATGGCTGGATAACTAATGGTATTTGTAGACTATTACTGGTCTATTAAAAAAAAAAAAAAAATGATGAACAAGTTGGTTTTAGAAAAGGCCTGGAAAGATTTATATGAACTGATGCTGAGTGAAACAAGGAGAACCAAGAATACATTGTACACAATAACAGCAAGAATGTGCAATGATTGACTAAGAAAGACTCAGTTCTTCTTAGTGATTCAGTGATCCAAGACAATCCCAATAAACTCTGGACAGAAAATGCCATCTGCATCCAGAAAAAAGCACTCTGGAGATTGAATGTAAATCAATATTTTGTTCACTTCCTTTTCCTTTTTTCTGTTTTTTGAGGGTGTTTTTTAGTCTCTCCCAAGGTTTTTCCTTTTTGCTCTGATTTTTCTCTTTCAACATGATTCATAAAGCAATGTGTATTTTTTTTATTAATTTAATTTAATTTTTTTAAAAGTTTGGCAGCAGAGTTAGCTCTAAGGAGAATCACCACTGGCAGCATAAAGCCAGTTATGGATTCAAAAAAGAATTAGGTCTGACAGCTGGGAATCAAGATCAGGAGAAGAGGTTCTCAAAGTCCAGAAGAGTGACCTGACCAGAGACATTGCATCTGGGCAGAAATGCCAATAAAAGTATATGAAAAGAAAAAGAGCATTGGTGCCTTGTAACAGAGATGCATCTTCCTGGCTACCTGTACTCTACACCAGTGCACCTAGCTATGTCATTAATATACACATCCACTCTTATCACACACACTTTGTGTGTATTTGTAGGAGAGTGCATACCACTTATTTGGTCGATTCGTTTTCTATGGCTTTGTTTTGGGCTATTCGTTTTTACTAACTTACTATTAAAGGAGAATGGAAGCAGCCAAGTGGCTCAGCAAACAGACTTCTGGATATGGAGTTCAAATCCAGCCTGAGATACTGGCCAGCTACTATGGTCCACAGGCTCATGAAGAGTCAGAAATGCCTGAACAACTAAACAACAAATTAATAATGACTACACTGGTGGGAGCTTGTGACCAAGAGTTTTAAGATTATAGACCAACATACTTGGCTCCCTAGAAGCTGCGTTCCTCCAATCCCTTGCTGAGCCAACTTGCAATCTGCAATGACCTGAGTGGTGGGAAGGACCCTCAGAGAGGCCATTATACTTCATTCACATTATCACAGAGTGAGGAGTATACATATTAGCAATCAAGTTGCAGATACAACTGCAACCATTTCTGTGTTATGATGTCCTATAACATCAGAGAAAAGATGAGCAATTAAAGAGAATTCCATAAAATTGAAGTGTCTAGAGCAGTGGTCCTCAAACTTTTTAAATAGGGGGCCAGTTCACTCTGGGAGGGCCGGACTATAGTAAAAACAAAAGCTCACACTCTGTCTCCACCCTTCAGCCCATTTGCCATAACCCAGCAGCCACATAAACATCCTCAGCAGACCACATCTAGTCTGCGGGCCTTAGTTTGAGAGCCCCTGGTCTAGAGGGCAGGAAGCTTTTGCCTCTGTATCCACAGGGCTTTGCACAGAGGAAGTGCTTGATAAATGTGTAAAGGGTGACTGACTGAATGAATGATAATATAAGCAAATACATTAGCTACAGGTCTTGCCACTCAGGGAACATAGAGCAAAATGAACTGGATGGAAGAATTAATGCTACTTTTCCAAAAGCTCTGATGAGTTACCTGGTTGACAAGGGAAAAATATAATAACATATAATAAATATAAAATATATAAAAATAAAAATATAACAAACTGCTGAAGATTCTATATACTTAGGTTTGGTATTTTAAATCCAATATAATTTACAAACATTTTTTAAGGGCCTACCTGGGCAAAGACCTAAAAAGAGATTAATATTGAGGTATTGCTTGGTGGAACAAATGCTGAGTCAAGTGACTCCAGGTGAGTTGTTTACCTTCTCTCCCCCTCAGTTGCTTAAGCTGTCAAAGGAGGCAATTGGGCCTCCATTGGTTCCTTCCACTCCTCCATTTATGAGCCTTTGATCTCAACATTTAAAAACTTGTTTAGAGCTTCTAGTGCCAGCTGCCAAGAAAGTTAACAATGCGAGCTTGTTATTTCCAGTATGGCACAATGTGCCTGAGTTGAGAAGACCTGGTCTTAGCCACATCTAAACTGAGTTACCCTGGGCAAGTCTGGGTCCTGAACAACTCTCAAAGACTAGAAGTTAGGACAGAGTTGCTGATCTGCATTAGTGGAGGGGCTTTCCCCACCAGGGAGTTCTCTACACAAATGAAATTACAAGTCTGGACTCCTCCTCCAACTAACCACTTTCCCTCAAGCTATTTTAAAAATAGCTCTGCTAATTACTCTTTACTTTGTCTTCCAGGTCCTTCTCTAGTCTCTTAGAAAGGGCACAAGAAACACTAAAGATACTTTGCTAAAACCAGATTTATAAAGTAGAATCTTGTCTCTTGTACAGAATCTGATCACCCTGATAAGGGGAGACTCAGTCAGTGTTTCCAAGATGGTGACAATGATCATGATGATAATGACATAACAATGCTATCTATTGTTTGGTAACAATACTACAGTGAAGTTTTTTTTTTGTTTGTTTGTGTTTTTTTTTTAAAGCAGGTTGTGGAGGAGGGGAAGAAGGAAGGAGGGGGAGGGGGGGAGAGGAGAGGTAGCAGGATGTAGTGAATGGAAAGAGAGGCAGCCTAGGGGCCCAGGATATGTGAGTTCAAGTCCGTCCTTTGACAGATACTGACTGTGTGACTTTGGTCAAGTCAATTAACCTCAGCCAACTGAATGGACCAGTGGTTTGCAAAAGTGTAGTTTAGAAACTCCTAGAGATCTTTGAGACCCCTTCAGGTCATCTATAAGGTCAAGACTATTTTCATAAAAATAATAAGATGTTTTCATTTCTAATATATTCAATATCGATATTATATAAGCCACCCATACATAGAAAAACCCTCTGTTTGGGAAGTGAAGGCTTGAGGACTTTGAATTATGTTTAAGACTAACAAAAAGTTTGAGAACCATTGATCTAAGACTCTAAAATACATATAAATACTGATTTGCACTGGGAGGGCTTTCTACTCTGGGAGGCCCCAATGAAATCACAAGTCCACTCAAAAAGGAAAAAAAAAAAAAAAAAAAAGGCAGCTATTGCCAAGGTTACAATACTTTAGTCAGCTTACCTAGTAAGCCTCCTGCAACATCCATCCATCCATCCATCTATCTATCTATCTACAAACATACATAAATACATACATATCTACATTTATAAACACACTAAACATATACTTTAAAGCCTATTAAATTGAGAAATTTACTTAAATTGGATATATAGTTTGGATAAATTGGATATATATAGTTTAATCATCTATTATCCATTTTGAGTTTCATTCCATTATTTTGTAGCTCATTTTGCCATCTGATTGACTGGTCTGGCTCAAAACAGCCAATGATTAAAAAACAGAAATGACAGAAAGCAAGTTCAGATGGTATCTATTGGGCTCCTTGTTTGCCAAGGGGGAAGGAATTACCCATTCTCTTTTGGGGGATCTACACAGAATATGTATAGTTGCCCCAGGTATTAACTATCTCTGCACAGAATAATAGAATTTCCATTACTCATGATGACTTTTTAAAGCTATATATGTGTATAAATAATATAATCCAATTTGACCATTTTGGCTTCTAATATATTTCATTAATAGCCTATGTTTTTATTTTAAAAAATAAAAAAGAAGAAAAAGAAAGGTAGAGCATGATAATCTACTTGCAATAAAGCTAAACCAGAATTTTTTTTTTTCAGCAAGGGAGTCAGAATTCACTATGAGAATACTTTTCTGTGGCAGCCACTAAATGTGGCCAACTTTATCCTCTAATTAAATCTCAATGTTTTTGTTGTGTGTTTTTAGGAATTAAATTCTAAAAATAGAGCTGTCCCATTTAGTATTTTTCCATTTTTCTTCCTATCTTTAAGCCTGCTTTCACAAGCTACTGCACAGAAAGCTTTCCCAACTTAATCAAAACCTCTCTCATGACCCAAGAACATTCAGTAAATAATGATTAAGCTTGAGAGGTGGCTTTTGCATGAGTCTTGACTTAATAAAATGGCATAAGTTGATTTGCTTGAATGCTTATTCACTGGGGGGACCCGGGCTTGCTGTACAGTTTCCCAATCATCACTTCTGTTACTGAGTATCAAGGTAAATGTCTGAAGGAAATACAGCTGTCGGCAAAGCTCTCAGTGGGAAGAGATTTTAGGATTTGTTTAAACATGCAGGCTTCCATCTATACGTGCAGGCTTTCACCAAAAAGACTATTCTGACATTGGATGCCTTTGATTTTTTTCTTCCAAGCTGAGCAAAGTAAGAAATCAGATACAAAAAAAAAAGTGTATATTCATGTAAATATTTTAGCATTGTACAATCAAAAACAGAGGAAAAAAAAAATCCACACTTTGAAAAGGGCAAATTTAGGTGCCATCACAAAAAAGTCCCATCATTTCCACAATCAAGGGCCAATTTTGCCTACCTCAAAAAAGTATTTGAATTGCAGCCCCCCCCCCCTTCTTGAAATCCTTTAACAATCCACTTTCTCAGTAAGTTAAGTTTTGCTTTATCAATTTAACTGCTACATTCTATAGGAAACAATAACAAGGGGGTATCGGAAAGATCCTAA
This sequence comes from Sminthopsis crassicaudata, assembly GCF_048593235.1. Classification (NCBI taxonomy): domain Eukaryota; kingdom Metazoa; phylum Chordata; class Mammalia; order Dasyuromorphia; family Dasyuridae; genus Sminthopsis; species Sminthopsis crassicaudata. The sequence continues at coordinate 724,816,131 of NC_133617.1, forward strand.
TGTTTCAAGTTACTATCTTTGTCATATCCAGCTGTCAGAGGTTACAGCTGTAACTGTGTCAAGATCCAGTCACAAAGTGACAGTTCTGGTATTTTTAACTCTCACAATCCACTCCCCCCACCCCACCCCACCCCTACCTTGAACATACTATTCCTGAGAAAGTGCTCTTGGTTATTATTTCCAAAATAAATTAAGAGACACTTACAGACAGAAGCTTTCAAAGGAGTAAGGCATGAACATCTGAACTCTCAAGGCCTCCATCTTCTTTCCTTTAAGGTGTTCTGCAAGCCCTTGGCGAATAGTGAAAGTCAAACTAACTTCTGGCAGGGGATGTGTCTGTCACTAGGGGTGGCTCTTGCCAAGGCCCTGGCAACGCCAATCCAGGCCCAGCTCTGCGCCTGAACGGTGCCCTGGTGTCTGTCTGCATTAGCAGACCTGTTTAATCCAGCACCTACTATACCTGAAGGGGGAAAAAAAAGCCCCAGGCTGCACCAAGAGCCTGCAGCCCAAAAATGCAAGGCAGAAATCCAAGTTCAAGGTGGCCAGCTGCTGCTCTGGTCACTTTCCCATCTTGCTGCTGCTACACAGCAGATCCTGGGTGGGGGTAGGGGTGCAGGGGAGGGTGTACTTGAGAACTTCAAAGGAGAGCTAATTTCACATCCCACTGAATTTTAGCACTGCAGTGTGGGGAGGAGGTTATTGGGAGGGGGAGGGAAGTGTTTATTTCTTCATTTCAAGAAATTTAAAAGTGATCTCAGATTTAAATCTGCAAGGGCCTTTAGAGGACATCTAACTCACACCCCTTGTTTAGGTAAACTGAGGCTTAGAGAGCTTGAATAATCCACCCAAGGTCATAAAATAATAAGCAGTAGAGAAGCAATTCAAACTCCATCAAGGACTCCAAATTTACTCTCTTTCTACAGTAACTCTAGGCAATCCGGGAGTTTGTCAAGTTTCATTCATTGATTTTTTTTTTTTTTAATTCTTGTTGGAGTTCCTATTTTGTCACCATTCAGGCAGAGAAATAGTGCTGCTGACCATGTTTGGACCCCAAAACAAAAGCTGACAGGGCCGCTAGCTGTCCACTGCCGTTTCTAAGAAGCAAGCTTCACACACTTAAAATGTCTTATAGAATTGGTTTTCTGGATATTTTATAGAAAGATTACTGTGGAGAGACAAGACTTAAGTTCGAATCCCAGCTTGGATACTTACTACCTAACCAGGGACAAGCTATTTAACCTCCCAATCTCTATTTCCTCATCTGTAAAAATCTGTAAAATAGTAATAGCATCTATCTTATAAGGCTGTTGTGAGAAACAAATGAGATAATACATGCAAAGCATCTTGGCCAATCTTAAAATAGTATATGAAAGATAGCCTTTCTTAATGGAAAGAGTGGGGGAGGAGAAAACAGGAGGGCTTGTGATTTCAATGAAACTAAATTCTCACAAAGATTAGAAATTGGCAAATGCGGTTTAACTTTAGAAAGAGGGTAAAAGTTATGTGACCTGCAAAAAGTCACATAGTATGTGTCAGGGTCAAGTAATAGCCAGGGTTAAACCTGACTATTATGGATTCCAAGACTAGTCTTTCATCTACTATATCACAACACTCTTCCTTGAGGATTATTGTTAACAAATAATAATAATGATAATAATAATAATAATAATAATAATAATAATAATAATAATAATAATAATAATGATAAATCCTAACAAATATCCTAACAAGCTCTAAAACTCCCAGTGTAAAAAAAAAAAAAAATCAAACAAAAAACATGCTGTGTCACTATACACCTCCTTAAGTATATTAATGAATAATAATAATAAATGTACTATATTAGCATCCTAACAAGCTCTAAAAGAACCAATATTAAAAAAAAAAAAAAAACTTTAAACAGCCACTAAGTATATCCATAGAAGACAAATTTGCTTTAACACAGTAAACATAACTTCATTCTTAGCAAATAACACCCTACTGTTCACATAATGCCAAATAAGCGTGAAGGGAATTGTTTAAAATATAGAAGAGAAGTTTTCTTGCTTGGGGTCTAAAAGTGATGGCAAAAAATACAAAAAGTAAGCAATGTGACAAGAACTGGAATCAGAGGATCTGGCTTGAAATTTGGGCTTTGTCATTTATTGCTTGAGTGACTTGGACAAGTGATGCTTTTTCTGGGTCTCAGTTTCCTCATCTGTAAAAGAAAAGGACTAGACTAGATGACTTTTAAAATCTTTCCACCCTCTAAAGCTATGTGTGTCTACAATTCTAAGCTAAGACTTAAGTTTAAAAGTAAAACTCCCAAACTAAAATTTTGGAGGATTTCAACAAAAGATTTATTCTAACTAAGAATGGTTCCTACCATCCCAGTTATGAAGGCTCTGAACTTATTTTAACATGTATTTAAAATAATGTTGCATTTGGCAAATCTATTTCCTTCCTCTTCACTCTAAACCAACAAATGGAAAACAAGACGAATTTGGACAGGGCAGCACAAAAGAGAAGGAAGAGGGAGGCAGAGAGAAAAAAGAACAAAGAAGAGTAGAAATAATAGGAAGGTAAAGGAAAGTCCCTTTCTTAAAGTGGCCAATGGAGAATCAAGTCAACTGTTCTCTTTTTCTTCTCTTTTCTTTATAATATACTTTCTTCCCACACATGTTACTTCCCAACAAGAGATATGAAGGCAGACACTGAGTTATTTTTATCTTAGCCATTTAACACAATGAATGACACCATAGGAAGAGGACTGGCTTTGGAGTCGGACAACATGGATTCAGATACTGACTCTGGTTATTGATTTCCCCAAACTGCAATTTCTTCCTCACCTATAAAATGAGGAGTTTGAACTTGATGGCTGAGGAGGTTCTATCCAGCCCTAGGTAAAAGATCCTATTATCCCCAATAAAAGCTCGTTGAGTTGAACTGATAAAGTGTCAAGCTAAGAGATGGTCACTAAAAAGGATGAAGGTAGACAGGCAAGGGGGAGGAGGTGGATTAATATTTTACTTCTTCCTCCTAAACTAGGGCACTATATCCATGACACAGCTTTTTACTACAAATTATTGAACTATATTCTTCTCATGTGTAAGGGCAGACACTTTTTTGGAAGCTAGATTAACTAACGGGTCCCCGGGGTAGGAATGAGGGTGCTGAACAGTAATTTATGACATGCTTACACAAGGGGAAAATCCAGCCCCTCTCTGGGTGACCCTGGATCAATGGGACAGCAATTCTAGTCATTCCACTATGGAACATGGTGTTGTGCCAAGCTCTTCTTAGGCATGTTTAGGCAATGACATCACCTGAACTCTTCATCTTGTGACCTTTAGTCTTGGACATTTTACCCCCAAATATATATACACCCATCAGATTTTTTTCTTGCTATTTGGGACAATACAACTGTTTTTAAGGACACCTCAGTAATACTTTGCCGTAATGATTTTGAATTTTCTAAGTTTGATTTGGGTTCTTGTTGACAGAGAAAGTAAGTAGATCACCAACACTTGCCTCTGCCAGCTTGTCTGACAAAGGTCATGCAGCTAGTCAACAAGATTCACCATAGTGATGCCAGGATGAAACATACTTTGAATATGTCTTTTCCACACATCTGTCTGTCATTCATAAAAGAACACGGGATTCAGAGTTTAAGGACCCAGATTCATGTGTCCATTCTTCTACCTGTATGCCCTTGAACAAATGATTTCAGCCACTGTCTGGGCTTCAGTTTTCTCACCTGGGGGAGTTGGACTACCCCAAGTCTAAGATCTTACCCTGTATTTCTCATTGGGGGGGGGGGGGAGGGAAGGGAAGGAGGGGATAACAGTGGGTATAGTGCTGTCTTTTTTTCTTTTTTAAGTACATAGTTTGAGAGGCTTCCTGGCATAGGTGATGGAGAGCTGGTCTTGAAATCCAAAAATTCAGGATTAATGTCCTCCCTCTGACACATACTAACCATGTCACACTTGGCAAGTAACTTAGCCTGTCAATGTTCAAGACATGTTATGTTTTTTTTGTTTTATTACCAGCAGGAAAAGGGGAGGGAGAGAAAAGAAATTGTGGTTAAGTGACTTGCTCAGGATAACACAGCTTGCAAGTATCTGAGTCTGCATTGGAACTTGGGTAGTCCTGGCTTCAGGGTAAGTGCTTTATCCACAGCACCACCTAGCTAACCTTCAAGTAAATGTTTAAAACCTTTAAGTTGCAGTGAAGGTGCTGACCTCCTTTGATGGAGGCAGTTTCATCAATTGGGGATTCTCACAGTCATTGAAATCAAATGTCTAGTCTTTACCCCATTGCCTACTATCCATTTCTCTAGGGAGTAGAATAAATCTTCCCTATCCAAGGATCAACTTAATTAATAATGGTGGTAACATTTCCTACTCCAGCTATATATAGAACAGTTTGAAGAAAAGGATGGATGAATCAAGGGTCATTGAGATATTGGTTCAAATGCTGCCTCTACTACCAACCAGTAGCAAATCAGCTAAGTTAATCCAAAAGGCTTCTAACCACTTTCTTATTATTTTATTTTTTTACAATATTTTCATTTTTCCAAATACATGCACCCTTTCAACATTCACCTTTGTAAAACTTGTGTTCCAAATTTTTCTCCCTCCTTCTCCCCTCTCCTAGACAGCAAGGTTAAACAAGTACAATTCTTCCAAATATATTTTCATATTTGTCATGCTGTGTAAGAAAAAATCATATCAAAAGGGAAGAAAAAAACTATGAGAAAGAGGAAAAAATCGAGCAAATAAACAGTAATAACAACAAAGGTGAAAATACTATGCTCTGATCCACATTGAGTCTCCAAAGTCCTTTCTCTGGATATGGATGGTTTTTCTATCAACAAGTATGTTAAAACTCGAATCACCTCATTGTTGAAAAGAGCCAGATCCAACACAGTTGATTATCACATAATCTTTATTGTTGTTCTATATAATGTTCTCTTGATTCTACTCACTTCACTTAGCATCAGTTCATGTAAATCTCTCCAGACCTCTCTGAAATCACCCTGCTGTTCATTTCTTGTAGAACAATCATATTCTGTTACATTCACATATCATAGCTTATTCAGCCATTCTCCAACTGATAGGCATCCACTCAGTCTCCATTTGTTTACCACTATAAAAAGGGCTGCCACAACATTTTTACACAGGTGGATCTCTTCCACTTTTCTACCATCTCTTTGGGATACAGACCTAATACAGACACTTCCGGGTCAAAAGATATGCATAGTTCGATAGCCCTTTGGGCATGGTTTCAAAGTGCTCTCCATAATACTTGTATCAGTTCACAACTCCACCAACAATGTATTAGTGATCCAGTTTTCCCATAACTCCTCCAATATTTATCATCATCTTTTTCTGTCATCTCAGTCAATCTGAGGTGTGAATTGATATTTCAGAATGCTATTAATAAGCATTTCTCTAATCAATAGTAATTTGGTGCATTTTTTCATATAAATGTTTCTAGTCACTTTCTAAAAAAAACCTACAATTCTATTCTATTTTATTATTTATTATTCTATTCTATCCTCCAAGTCACAGACAAGTCTCTCTATTTGAGCAAAATAGGATTCTGATTTTTATTAGGAAGAAAGAGTCAATCACTTCCTGATTGAGTTTAAAGAAGAAGAAATCTTTACTTTTTTTCCAACCCATAATTCAATTGAGGAGAGAAACATGCCACTGTCATAAAGAGAGGCCTAAATAAACATTGGGCTTGAAGGCAGAAAGACCTGAATTCAAATCCATCTTCAGATATTTCCTGACTGTATGATCCTGAGCAAGTCACTTAATGTCTTATTACTGAAAAAAAAAAACTCAGCAGTGAATAAAGTAACAAACCACTCCAGTATCTTAACCATGAAAACCTCAGATGATGAATGAAGTGTCCAACAATTGAAGAACAAAAAAAAAATCTACTCAAAAATTCTTTATTTAAATTACTTTTAAGTAACTTTAATAATAGTTTGATGGCTCTTTGATATAGAGGTTCTCTTCCTAGTGGTGCAGATTTCAAGCCATCTACATCTTAGGATCATAGGAACATAGATTTAAAGTTAAAAGAGACCAGAGAGACTGTCCAGTTCAGCATAGTCCTCTTCTGGGTCTTCCCAACAACAAGTCAGAACTCTTGCCATTGCACAGATGCCAACAAGGCTATAGGCTATACATGACTCTTGTTCCATGACCATACCACCTTTTTCTGGACACACAAAACATCTAAATGACATCTTTTATGTCTCTTCCACACAATTCTTGACAATACATTTTAGCCTCACAATTATGCTTTGAATGATTTGCAACATTATTATTATGACTATAATGAGGAAAACATGGAATATTTTGCTTTATTTGGTTGATTTTCATATACATTTATATGTATATATATATATATATATATATATGTTCTTTTCTTTAAAAGTGTTCTTTTGGCATATCTCTTACTAAAAGATTTTTTTTCCCTTCTGTATTGTCAACCTATCAGATCATTGATTTCTAGAGCAGAACCATCACATTTCTGTGGCTTGTCAAAGAGCGCATTCCATACAGTCTTAGAAATCTATTGTCATTTATCAGATCTCATGCTGATATTAAGTCAAATCATAAGCATTCACCACACACACACACACACACAAAACAAAACAAAAATAAACAGGTAGAATTATACTATTTGGAGAAATCAGAGAAGAGACCCTTTTTTTCTTTTTCTCCTTTTATGAATGCTCTTGCCAAGTTAAACCTTCAATCTGTAGAAGTTCAACAGTGGTATGAACATGCAGAAACATGGCCCAAATACAAATTTCTACTCAGCCCCTTGTTACCTGAGTGACAATGGACAAGATCCCCCCCCACCCCTTCCTTGGGCTTTAATTTTCTCATCTGTAAAATGAGAGTGTGTAGACTAGGGAGCTCTAAGATGCCTTCCAACTCTAAAAATGTGGCTCCATGGCACCTGAGGGACTTAGACTCAAAGAAGCTCTGACAAACATACCAGATCTTTCCCTTTGGGCATTCATGGGCTTTAATGGGCTACAATGTGCTTCAGTGCCCTTATCTGTAAAGGGACTGAACCTCTCAGACACCTTCCTGCTCAAAATCTATGACCCTATAATAAAATACCAAGATAGTATCAAAATGCATAGATTTATACACAATGTACACACATATTCCCCACTGGAAAAACTGGATTGTCCAAACCAGAAATGCTCTTCATAAAACATCTTTCAAATTCAGGATGAAGAGATATGTTGAAAACAATGGAAAAAGAAAGCATTATAACATGAACTCAGTTACTCTGATAGTCAATGAAAACGATTTTGTCCCTCCAATCACTAGGAGCCACTATCTCTAACGCTGTTTACTTTCTACTTCAAAAGAGGCCTTCTCCATGGTGTTCATGGCACACTAGACTTTTTTATCAGGAAACAGTGATATAATATTTGCAATAAGTCGACCACAATCTATGAGACAGCCAAATAGGTAAAACAACATGGAGGGAGAGTGAACCGGCCATGAGATAGTGCCAGACTGATAAGCTTTTTAAATGAGAAATTTTGCAAAATTCAGTTTACCTTTTTATATCTAGGTAAACAAATAGAAAAAAAGATAAGGTTGTCACCATCAGGGTAGACTGAGCATACAAAGGATTTTGCAGCCTTTGTGATTAAGGGAGTGGGAGTATTATATTGTGTCTAAGCTTTTTTTTTTTTTTTTTTCAATTAGCACTCAACACCTATTCATTATTTCATCTGGAATTTCCTTGCAATGGAGTGATTTAAAAAACCAAAGGGAGAACAATAAACAATAACTCAGCATATTTCAGTTTATTAAAACCAGGGCAGCTTAGAAGCATGAAAGTCATCAAAATGTTGTACACATACTAGATCTATCAACTGCACTGTTTTCCTGACATATGTACCAAATTTCAAAACTTTTATAAAGTTAGTTTATTCCTCTACAATTAGACTCAATAGACCTGGAATACAACATACAACATAGCTCAATACAACAAATCTTTGTTAAGTGCCCACCATGTTCCAAGGACAGTTAAGTGGTATAGTGGATGGCACTGGGGACATGAAGTCAGGAAGATTAGTCTCACACACTAGCTGTGCAAACCTGGACAAGTCACTTAACCCTATTTACCTCAATTTCCTTATCTATAAAATGCTCTGGAGAAGCAAATGGCAAACTACTCCAATGTCTTTGCCAAGAAAACCCCAAATGGGGCAAGGAGAAGCAGGTGTGACTGAAATGACTGAACAACCACCACCATATTTTCTGCAAAAAACCAAAATGAATACTAGCTCCTACACTCAGAGAGCTCACATACTGGATTTGCTTTCAATTTCACCTGCAAACACCTCTCTCAGCACCTAAGTTTATCTCTTTCTTTAATGAAAAGTATGCTAGGTGACTTTGAGCAAATTATTTACTCTCTCAGCCTCAAATTCTTCTTCTACAAAAATGAGATCAGGAGTAAGAACACCTACTTATCCCAGTTGTTGTGAGAACTGAATGAGATAATAACTGTAAAGAGTGCCTAATATAGTGCCTATTACCTAACAAGCACTATATAGATGTTCTGTAAAACAAATATAACACCTACCATATTCTTATTGTGAGAATCAAATAAGTTTATATATATAAAATGTATATATATATACATATATATGTATATATATATATACATTTTTTTGCAAATATTGAAGTATTATACAAATGCTTCAATACATTTATTTTTATCATATTGGGACTTCTACCCATGCGATCCACTAACCTTAATATCCTCTGTGATCTCCTATCTTTCTAACTAGAGAACATAAAGGGAAGGATCCCTAAGAGTCAATACACCTCCTTTAATCACAAGGCATGCTAGATCTTATTTTCTTTTTTGACAAGGTTCCTAAATTCATTTCAATTAAAATAAATCACCCAATAAGCATTCATTAAGGCACCTACTATGTGTCAGACACTGTGTTGAATGCCAGTAGTGAAGGATCTATCCATATCCTTACTCTTCTTTCCCTAATTTGCTCTGGACTCAGAAGTTAAAGGGACCCTAGTCTCAGATGCTTACTGCCTAGCCTCCAACTTGCCAAGAACAACCCCTCTGTTTCTCATAATATTTCACAAAACTTCTCATTTAAATGATCTGCCCACATATTATTTTTTTCAAGAGAAACAACACTCTTTGTGTTGTTTCTACAATCAAAAGTAAGTCTCTTGAGGTCAATGACCTTTTCATTTTTCTTTCTGTATTTACAGCTTTCAAATCCTAGAAGATGGCTACTTCATCCCCCAGCATCCTCTTCTCCACACTAAATATCCCCATTTGCTTTGATGATTTATATATAGCACATAAACAAGGTCCTTTACTATGCTAGGTAGGAAACGAGATAGCATTCAGAAGAGAGCAATATTTGGCCTGAAATGTACTGCCTAGAACCAAACATGATAATCCAAATATTGTCTGAGCAGGACAGCAAAGAGAGAGGATCTGTCACTTCCTTTTTTCTGCAAGCAACATATCTTGAAACAGAGCCTCAGATCACAATAGTTTTCTTGGTTGCCATATCATGCCATTAGTTCAGCAAAAGCTCCAAATCACTTTTTAATGAATTTCTCTCTCTCATCTTGTACTTGTGGCCCAATGTTCTAGATCCAGTCAAAGCATTTTTAGAACCACATCATCTTCCATCAAATGTTACACATCCCTACAAACGCTGGGTTATCACCAACCATGATACCTTTATCATGTCACAAAAAAATGTGAAATTGTATAAGGACAAAGCACAGAATACTAGGGAAATTTATTAGGGAACTCCTTCCACGTGAGAGCAAACCATTAATCACTCTCTCTATTTTTTTTTTTCTGAGACCTGGACATTTGGCCAATTACAAATCTGTCCCATCATACAGTTGCCCAGATTAGTGGTTAAAAAAAAAAAAAAAAAGCTCAAATAGAAAAGATCCCTGCAGGGTCACACTGACTTAGAAACCACAAATTAACATTATCTATGTTGAATTATATATTTTTTAAATTTTTATTAAACATTTCTAATTATGTTAGTCTGTTCCTGGGGTCAACAGACTTCAGATTGTCACTTCTGCCCTAGACCATATCTTTCAGTATTTTCAACATAAGAAACACTGCCAAATGTTTTGCTAAGAAATAGATAAATTACGTCTAAATCATTTCCCCATTTTACTGACATTCAACACAGTGCCCGACACAGAGTAGGTGCCTTAATAAATGCTGTGATTCATTCATTGATTGGTTTAACTGAAATAAATTTAGCAACCCTGTCATAAAAGGAAACAAGATCTAGCATGACCTGTGATTAAAGGAGATACAAGGACTTTTAGAGATCCTCCCCTGCATATTCTCTAGTTATCCTTTAATAACATGTTCTAGAATTTTGTCAGGAGTCAAAGTCAAGCACATTGCTCCATTTTCTTCCCTTTTTTTGACCATCTCATTCCCTATTTTATCATCATTTTCAATATTTCCCAATATGCTGGCCCTTTCCCCATTGCCTACAAATCAGATCACCTCCTCCCTTACCTAAGAAAATCTCTGCATCCTGCCAACCCTAACCAGCTACTTTCCTCTGTCTCTTCCTACACTTTACTGCTACACTTCTAAAAAAAATATATCATGCATTTGTTGTTGCTTTCTCATCAGCCATTCAGTCTTTAAAACTTTGCCTTGTGTCTTTCAAACCATCATCATCTTCCTAAATCTGTTTTCTTCAAAATTACCAGAGAATCCTGTAATTGCTGAATCAACGCCTTTTTCTCATATCTTTCTCAGATCAAGACATTTCCAATAGACTTGCAATGGAAAAAAAGTCATGTGAGAGAAAAAGTCAAAAGAGAGAATTATGGAGAATGAATGTGGATCAAAGCATATTTTCACCTTTTCATTTGTTTGTTTATTTGTTTTTCCTTTCTTGTGATTTTTTTCTCCATTCTGGTCTGATTTTTCTTGCACACCTTGATAAACATGGAAATGTTTAAAAGGATTCCACATATTTACCCTATATCAGATTGATTGTTGTCTAGGGGAGGTGAGAAATAAAGGAGGAAGGAAGAAAAATTTAGAACACAAAGTCTTACAAAAATGAACGTCAAAAACTATCTTTGAATGTATTTGGAAAAAATTAATACCAATAAGGAAAAAAAAAGGAAAAAAATTTGGGGGGGGAGGGTTTCTGTTAAAAATAATTGCTTCCCTGCATATCTTCAACATGGAGAAGATCTAATCCAATTCCAATTGATCAATGATGGACAGAATCAGCTACACCCAGAGAAGGAACACTGGGAAATGAGTGTAAACTGTGAGCATTTTTGTTTTGTTTTGTTTTTTTGTTTTTTGTTTTTCTGCCCAGATTATTTTTACCTTCCGAATACAATTCTTCCTTTGCAACAACGACAACAACAAAATTCGGTTCTGCACATATATATTGTACCTAGGATATACTATAAGATATTTAATATGTATGGGAATGCCTGCCATCTAGGGGAGGGAGTGGAAGGAAGGAGGGGGAAAATTCGGAACAGAAGGAAGTACAAGGGATAATGTAAAAAAAAAAAAAAAAAAAAAAAAAAAATCTATGCATATGTACTGTCAAAAAAAAAATGCTAAAATTATAAAATTAATTTAAAAAAAAAGGATAATTGCTTCTCTCTACCCTACTATCTTAGATTTCATAATACAGTTAGTTCCTGATTTTCCATACATATCATACCTCCTCTGTCTAGTCCATTCTAATGATTCATTCTCCATTTCTTGGCTCTCTCCTGGAGGTGTTATCTATGATTTTATCTTCATCCTTTTTTTTTTCTTAATGTTATTAAAATAATAAAAATAATAATGATAAGTATTATTTATATATCATTTAAAGATTTATAGAACATATTACAAATATTTCCTCATTGTATCCTCACAACAATCCTGGAAGATAGGTAGGTGGTCCCCATCATAATAGGAAACTGAGGCAAAAGATGGTTTAAGTGATTTACTTGCCCAAGGTCACATAGCTAGTAAGTGTCTCAGGCCACATCTGAACTCAGTTCTTCCTAATCCCATTTCAACATTCCATCCTCTCTGCCACCCAGTTGCCTCTCTTGGGCTCAATTACCTCCTCCACATGGAGAATTCCCAAATCTACATATATAGCTCCATTCTCTCTTGAGGGGCCGATCTTTCCATGGAAAGAGTATTTTCTTTGGAATGAACTGGATTCAAATGCTAGCTCTTTTACTTATTTGGGATGAGGTAGTCAGGAAGATTTCAATTCAAATTCCAGTTTTGACGCTTATAAATGGGGTGATCATGGGCAAATTACTTAATCTCACTGTGTGGTTTAAGGTACAATTGTCTGACCTTTTGAAGGTCAGATTGAAGAAGGTTTTCCTTCTCAATTGGGGGATGGGAAAGGAAGGGAAAGAGAGGATGGGGGAGAGAGAAAATTTGGAATACAAAAAAAAAAAATTTAAGGGAATGTTAAGGTCAATGAGGGAAAATAAAATATTAGAGTTTTTTTTAAAAAGAGGGAATTGGATTGAATGACCTCTAAGTTCCCTTTCACTTCTAAATCTACCAGTTTAATATTAAATTCAACCATATTTGAATGTTGGAAAGCACTGAATTTCTTCAGCCATAGGGACTTGCATCAAGAGGAGGAAAAGGCTTCATATCTTTCCCAGCTGAATGGCAAGGATGGGTTAGAGAGACAGCAAAGGAAGGCAGCATGTTGTGCAGGTCCTGGATGCTATGGAATGCCAGGTGGTAGAGATGTCAGTAATGACATTCAGTACATGGGAGGAATCTAAGGTCACAAAGACTAAGGTCCCTCAAAGGAGGCCTTCTTAATGCCATAAAAGAAATTCATAATTACATAGGCGAAATGTTACTGAGTAGTACATTAGATGGAGCACTGAGACTGGAGTCAGGAAGACACAGATTCAAAAGTGACCTTGGGCTTAACTTCTGTTTCCCTTAATTTCCTCCTCTATAAAATAAATAGTATTAGCATCTCCCATCCATGATTTTTTTGAGGATCAAATGGCATAACATTTGTAAAGTTCTTAGTACATAGTAAGCACTAGATAAATGCTAACTATGATAATTATCATTTTTGTTACTGTTTTGGTTGTCATTATTGCTGGTTAAATGCTTACTGTGGGCCAGGATTCAAATATAAGCAAAGAAATTAGCTCTCCTCAAGCAGCAGAAGGGAGAAGAAAAGACAGAAAGATAAGAGAGAAAGCAACAGACATGGGAGAAGTTATACCAATGAAGCATCTATAATACCTTCATTCACAGTCCCTCCACTAACACAGATGGCTAACGTCTATATCTTAATTGAAAGTCTTTTGAGAATTGAATTGGACAAAAGATTTACCACCCAATAGGCAGGCTAGTGATGACCCCAACTTAGCCAGGCCAGCCCTCAGAAAGCAAAGCTATCCTATCATCAGACTTGCCCTTAAAGCTTTGATGACTTGCTAGGACCTGTCTTAGTCTATGTGTCAGTAGCATCACGGCCCATCATCATCATCATATCCAGATATATAGGGAGAGAACTGGAAGACATCTCCAACTCTGGACTCATTCTCTTTCCCCAAGGCCTGCCATCTTCCTAACTTACCATCTTCTTTGAAGGGATCACCATTCTTCAGGTCTCCTCAGTTCATAATCTTGGCATTTTCTGGACTCCTCACTCTCCCTGGCCCCACACAGATAATAAATTGCCAAGTTTCCACAATCTCTCTTTCAGTTAGTCCCTTCTTTCTACCCACACAGCCACCACCTTAATACCCAGCCCTCATCACCTCTCACCGAGATTGTTTCAACAGCCTCCCAATTATTCTCCCTAAGTCTCTCTCCACTCCAATCCATCCCACACACTGCTGCCAAAGTCATTTTCTTTATACAGAGATCTGACCATGTGACTTTCCTACTCAAGCAACTTCATGGCTTGCTAATCCCTCTGAGGAAAAATATCAACTCCTCTGTGTAAAGTTAAAAAAAACTGGTCTCTCCCTATCTTTCCTGGATTGGTACATTACTACCCCTTCTCCTGTCTTCAGTGATGAGCCCAATGGGCTTTTCTGTTCCTCTATCTCCCATGTTTCCAGATCTTTGTCCTGGTCATCCCAAAGTCTTAGAATTTGCTTCTTCTTTACCTCTACTACCTACTTGGTTCTTCTCTTTCTTTAAGACACAGATCATCACCTTCTTACAAGAAGCCTTTCTTGAGCTCTCCAACTGCTTACTACCCTCCCTCCCAAACTCCAAGTACTTAACTACTTTCCATATCTGTGTCTATTAATTTAACATTATATTTTATATAACAATATACACTGAAATTCTGAAATTTCATCATATTAAAATGTAATGAACGCATTTAGCATAAAATAATTCAAACGATATTTGGAAAATGCTAAGCAATCATTTATAACCCTGAAGAGAGAACTAGAAGTCACTGTCATTCCCTAGAGGCTAATTTGCTGCTGATGGGTCCCAGAAATAAACACTCTAGAAAACCTGATTCTCCCCCTTGTATAGGGGTGGTGGGTAGGGAAGGAGAGACCAAAAGACATACAGTCAGACAGACATAGACACAGAGAAAGAGAGACAGAGACAGAGACAGACAGAAAGAGACAGAAACACACTGAAAGGAGAGAGAGAGAGGAGGAAGGGAGGGAGGAAGAGAAGGAGAGAAGATGTGGCGACTTCTAGGTTACTGTGAATATTTCAGTTTACTCCAAAGTGTAACCCACAGTTTCACAGTTAGAGCTGGGAGGGACCTGAAAAATCTTCTATCAGTCAATAAATCAATAAGGATTTGTTACATGCTTATAGTATAGCAAGAGAGTATACATGATAGTGGGATTATCAACACAAAAATGAAAGTCTTTGTCTACAAGGAGCTACTTGCACCTCCTCATTTTACCAGAAGAGAAACTGAGGCTCGGAGATGTTAAATTAATTATCTGAAGTCAAAAATATTTCTTTTTCTACTTTACCAAGTTAAAACAGAAGTAATCTGGGGAAACTCTAGAAATAGGCATCTAATGGGATGAGGGCTGACATATTAAAATAAACGCACATACACAGCCAAGAATACTTCCATTTGGTCTACAATGACAAAGACACTATAAGACTGGGACCATTTAAAACCTTTTATATGCAGGTTCCAGCCAAACTTAACAATATTAGTTCACATTTCTCCTCTTCATGCAATCCAAGTCACAGCCAAAATAACCTGCTTGCTATTTCCTAAATTTGGCATGCCATTTTTGACCTATGCCTTTGTACAGGCTGCCCCAAGGCCTGGAATGTGCTTCCTTCTCCCACCTCTTAGAATCTAGCTTCCTTTAATGAACACCTCAGGTGACACCTTCCTGGTGTCCTTATCACCATCACTTTAATATTCTTTTTCTCCCTGAAATTATCATTCATACATGACCTCCATCTACATGTTCTATCTAGATCCTCCCAGTCAAGTGGAAACTCTTTGAGGTCAAGGACTAGTTTTTGGTTTTTGCTTTTGTATTCAGAGCATCAAGCCCACTCCCTTAAAAAAATAAAAAATTTAAAAAAAAATAAAAAATAAAAAAAATTAGGGAAGCACCTAATAAATGTTCCTTGGAAATAGAAGGGATCTTAAAAGTTGTCCCATCTCATATTCCCATTTTACAGATAAGTTATCAGAGGCCCAGAGAAGTCACATAGTCAGGAAGAACCAAAGATAGAATTTCGAACCAAATTCTTAGTTTAGAATCCCATTGCACTGATATCTCTTAGGACAAGAAAAATGAAGTATTACTTTGGGTACTGGGAAATCAACTGTTAGAACAATGGAATCAGAGGCTGATGAGGATGGAGTCCATAAAGAACTTCAATTGGTTTCCTTAGGAAACAACGGTGATTCTTGGGATTACATCACAGGGGATCAATCATGCCTTTTCTTCAAATATTTTTTATTTTGTATGATATGATCTTTTAGAGCTGGGTCACATACCCATGAGGTTTATACTTCTATATAGCATGAAATGTTGGGCCAAATCTAATTTCTTCCATACTGCTGTCCAATTTTCCTACCAGTTTCTGTCAAATGAGTCCTTATCCCAGTGGGTGTGATGTTTGTGTTAATCAACTACTAAGATATCAGATATATTTGCTTCAATGCACTGCACATCTAAATCTATTCCATGGAGCAATCTAATTTTTTTTTTTTGTTTTTTACATTTAGTACCAAAAAAATCAAAAAATCTCTTTGCACCAATGTCAGAGATGAAATAATTGGACCAGATGGTCCATGGGGTCCTGACTTAATGTGACAAGTTTGAGGTTCTTAAAATTACCAGTTGCCCTATCCAGACCCCCAGGAATTGCCATCTGCTCTGTTACTGTACCTTCAAGACCTTCAGGCCTTTCCATCTGCCCTGCAGCTGAACCTTCCAATACGCATTATGTAGCTCTATTTGAATGTGAGCTTATTGAGAATAGGGACTAAGTTAATTTTTAAAAATTCAGTGGTTAGCATGCTATTTAGCATATTAAAGGCACATGCCTTTTCATACACTAGATCATATATTGAGCTGTACAAATAGACCCGTGAATTCTGTGAGAGAGTCATAAACCTTACGGAACAAATAATAATATCATCAATTTTGCTGTCCTCAGTATCCTAACTCCTAAAATCCAAGTTTCTGTTGGGATCCAAATTCCAAAAAGATACTGAAGAGCCCCAAACACTTGCAATTTATACTAATGACATCCTGTTTTAGTAGCGCTGAGCAAACAGGATTTAGAAATTGGGGGGTAAGGGAGGGGTAAAATTTGCACATACACAACCCTTTCCTGATGGTTGATTAATAGGCAATCAATCACATTCATAATAAACACTATATACATCATAAATTTCCATCTAATTCACACCCTGGGGGGTATTGTCTACAATCAAAGGGTTGTAAATATGTTAATGGTGATATGCTAAGATAGACAGTTCATTAAAAATACTAGTTGTCAGACACAGGGAAGCACAGTGGATCCCTCTCTCTCTCACATACGGGATTTCAGGGACGAAGGAACAGGTCCACTCATGTGGCCTAAAGAATCCCAACTAGGATACACCTGAGAAGAAGTCATTCAGCCTTTGTTTGAAGACCCCTAGCTAGGGAGCCTCTGTCTCATTATTTTTGCAAGGTGACTTCATCCACTTTTGGATTGTTAAGATTTTTCTCCAATCCAGATTAAATCTATCTTTTTAACTCAGCTTAAGCCTATACAGTATAAATAAAAACCACGTTCTATGTGGTGATACCTCAAGTACTGGAAGACAAGACCCAGACCTTTCTGCTCCATAGCCTATATCCTATGCACTAGCCATTCCCCTTGACAAGAATACACTCCCTCAACCAGACCAGTAAATCATTGGGTTCCTGACATTGAAGATAGTAAGACAGCAAGCTCTTCTGTCTTAAGGTACATAGTTTTCTTTGTTCTTGTATTTCATCCAGAGTGATTTGCACACAATAGGTATTAAATAATAACCCTCAACAATTGATAAATAGTTGAATTATTCCATTCAATAAGCACTTATTAGGCACCTAGTACATGAGAGGTATATTATTAGGTAATGAAGATGCAAAAAGAAAATAATTCCCTGAACTGGAAGAACTTAACTTTTAACTACTTCAGGAAAAAAAAAAAAGACTAATGATAGATAATTATAATGAAATCTTCCTGTGTTGTAAGAAAAGGCAAGCAGTGTTTTTTGCATTTTTTTTCCTCATTTTCCCCTTTTTGATCTGAATTTTTTTGTGCAGCATGATAAATGTGGAAACTGCATGTGGAAGAATTTTACATGTTTTACATATATTGGAATACTTGCTGCTAGGTAAGGGAGGGAGAAAAATTTAGAATACAAGATTTTGCAAGGGTGAATGTTGAATGCATATATTTTGAAAATAAAAAGCTATTATTTTTAAAAAGACAGAGTGATTTCAGAAAAACCTGGAAAGACTTCTACAAACTGATACGTAATAGAATGAACAGTACCAAGAGAACATCATATCAGTCACAGCAAAATATTCTGAAGAACTGTGAATGACTTAGCTATTCTGAGGAATACAATGATCTAAAACAATCTCAAAGGACTAATGATGAAACATACTATCTGCCACCAGAGAAAGAACTGAAGCATGCTATTTTTTACATTCTTTCTTTTTTTTTTCTTCTATTCAAGTCTTCTTGTACAAAATGACTAATACGGAAATTTTTTATATGATTGCACATATGCAACCTATATCTGATTGTTTACTGTCTCAGGGAGGGGAAGACCAAGGAGGGAAGGATACAATTAAATTAATTAAATTTTAAATTAAAATTTTAATTTGTTTTTAATTTTAATAATAAATAAAAATAATAAAATTTAATTTTAACATTAATTTAAAAGTTTTTAAAAAGAAAACAAATATTGTTTCAATATATAATTGGGGGAAAATAAAATATATAAAAGAGAGGTTCATGGAAGCAATATGAATTTCCACATAGTCTTGTAAAAGACAATATAGAAAGTAAAGGCAATAATTCCAGGGAGAGAGCAGGTTCACTTTGGGAATTTTTAAGAGAAAGAGGGAGGGAAGGTTAAGTCTTATAATAACTAGAAAGACAATCCCTTATAAATAGCAGAATGCAAGCCCTTTGAGGGCAGGGCCCGTTTAATTTTTGCCTTTGTATCTCTTAGCAAGTACCTGACACATGGTAGGTGGTGAATAAATGCTTGCTAACTGATGGATTGGTTAATGATGACAACTGGTTAAGGAACACTATGTGAGGAATTATGAGTATAACAAGTGGGTCTAGTTCTAATCCCTGGCTCTGGTCACACACAATGTATACACAACAGGAGGGCCCCTGGCCATTAGGACAGAGCAAACTGTGATACAAGTGAAAAGCCGGGTCTGTTGGGAATGCCTACAAAAATATATTTGTTCAAGAGAAAGAAAAGCTGTTGGAAGAAAATGTCATGCATGCCTGATGCTGAAAAGTCTGTTTGTATCCAATACATTGGAGAAATTGTCTATCCTTATATAAAGATGCCTCCTATTCGGGTGCCAAGTTCATTGTCTGCTTGCGTTACTGACTACGCAAAAGGGTCCGGGGGCACAATTTGACTCGTGTACTCAGTTTTGGTGGTTGCCATTGTTTGTTGAGTTTTTCATTTGTTTTTGGTTCTTTGTTTGTTTTTTGTGTCCACAAAGAAGGATCTGGGAACTTTCTAGTAGATTTCCTTTTTTGGCAATAACCTAGCTATGGTTTATGTAACTTAGTGTTTTAATTTAAAAAAGAAAAAAACTTGAAATAAAATTAGAAAACATGGACCCAGGATCATAAAGCTGAGAACAGGAAAGAATATTAGAGATTAGAGAGTTCAACCTACTTGAATCTCCTTGTTCGCACTGGGGGAATTTGGGAGTTCCAAATGTTTGAGTTTCTCAGTAACTTGAAAATTTGAGGTAAAGGGCCATTTTTTTTAATTCCAAAAAGAAGCACTCCCTTCTCCTACTACCACTACTATGTGGCTCTAAATTAGTCTTTGTGCTGGCATTTATTATAATTCTCATTGATTTAATAAAAATTATCTACCCAGAAAATTAAAATCAAAAGAAATAATGTGTGTAGGTATACACACATATATATAATACATGAATACACACACACACACCACACACACACACACATACTCATACACACAATTTCTACTTATTTTTATATAATTCAAATGAAACACCTAAAAAACAATCAGGAATAAGGGGAGTTCATCTCACAAAAACACACACATGTGACCAGCAACATGATGGAATTTTCAAAGGGACTGACTCAGAGCCTGGAAAATCGCAGTTCAAGACTCATTCAAATCTCATTTAGTGACAAAAAGCTGCTAATGTCAGAGAACCAAGCTCTGATCCAGGAGTTTCTCACCCCCTCCAAACCCCTGAAAATTCATATGTACATATATACAGACAGTACAATCATTTTTCTCTAGCTGTATAATATTTTCATACACTAGATGGAGCCTTATCTCTTAACTTGTTCTAAAATGTCCACTTAATTTTCCCATTTGTTGTGACTTCTGCACAGATTTCATAACAAGTTTGAAAAACTGGGAAAGAGAGAGAAGGAGGAAGAAGAGGGGAGGTAGAACAGAAGAAAGGAACACTGGAATTGCAAACTGAAGAAAAGTATTGATTACTAATTATCAGAAGAAAATTCATTCCAGATAAACTCTATATCCCATTCCATTTCTTCAGTCTGCATTTCTTCACCCCAAAAGGATTTAATAGCTCCAAATAGAGGCATGTGCCACAATAGAGGCAGAAGATCTCTATTTCTGCCTCTGCCATTTTTATTTGTGTTACTTTGGGTTAGTTATCTATAAAAAGAGGAATCTGGACTAGATGGTTTCCAAGGTCCTAAATTTAGGATGTAATAATCAGTTTACAGCACACTGTCAAGATTCCCAAGAAACAAGGATAACAAGCGATACATTAAGACACACTTCCAAAATATTTTGTTCATAAGAAAGTTTACAAAATAATTTAATATCAGGAGTTGGCTGAAGGAAATTAGATGTAATCTAATATACCTTTTCTTAATATATGTTTTAATTTAATGCACCTTTGGTTAACATATATCATTCAGATCATTCACTTTTGAAATACACGTCATTCTCGTGAGATGTTTTGATTGGTGGGAGAGGGTGTTTTAAAAAATTAAATTCTGTATATTAAAGCTGAGTTTGAATCCTCAGAAAGCAAACAGTGAAGGGAAGTCTCAGTGGACGTGGGGGGGAAGGGTTAAAAGGGGGAAGTCACGCATGCTAGAGAGAATGGGGTAGGTCAAATTCAAGAACCACAGTAATGGCCACAGGGTTTTCCCCCACCTAGACTTAACTAAAGGCTTTGAAAAGGGGGGATGGGATGGAGAAGTATTGATGTCCCAGAAGGAGGTCCAGTTAACAGGGGAAACCCTTCCCCAACTCTGTCTTCAAAGAAGTTAACTGATACATGATGTGCCTTCAAATCATTCCAAATCTTTAAATCCAAACCCTAATAGCTAGCGTGCCGGCTACTTCCCTAGCACTTTTCTGCTGATCTCTATCACCCTGGTGACAAAGATACTTACACTGATTATAATAATTTAATACGAACAAGATTTTACTTTTGTGGCTGAGAGCCACACATTGTCTAAGGGGCAGTCTGGGGGAAACCACCTCCAAAGAATGGCTTACCACATAAAACTACTAAGAATGCTTGTCTATGTAAACCAAACTCAATCCATTAAAACAACACCCATTTCCATAGTTCACTTCACAAAGTCCTTTTCTTCAATACAACTTTAACCTTTTAGAAAAAGGATCTCCTATCTGTTGGCAGGATCAATTTCCGTTAAGGGATGGCACGAGTAACCACCCCGTCACTGCTACAGTCTGTTTTGCCTGACACACAGATGCTCTCCTCCTTTCTTAATACTCCCGGCATACAGTAGATGCTTAATGAATGCTTAGTACTACTTAATTTGAGGCAAAAGTAGATCAAGTGAAGAGTCAATTCAATTTGTATTAGGAATTCATGGGCAATAAGGAGGTAGAGTCAATAAAAAGTTCTAAACTTGGAGATCGGAGGACATTGTGAGTTCAGATCAGATCTCAGATACTTACTAGTTATGTCACCTTGAACAAGTCATGCTTGCCTCAGTTTCTTTATTTATAGAATGAGAATAGCATCTATCTCACTGGACCACTATGAAATAAAACATTGTGTACATTTTAAGCAGCTATCATTTATTATCATTATATTATGAGTATCCTCATCATCATTAGGTTTTCTCGTAGCTGAAAAGGTACAGAAAGAAAGCTGCCTCTTTCATTAACTTTAGCTAAATTGAAAATGTTTTCATTGAGTCAGGAAGACCTGAGTTCAAAAGCTTCACTTTTCTCTAATAAAAAGGAGATTAAAAACATCACAAGGTTTGGAGAAGGTAAAGAATTTGGCACAGTTGATCTGATTTTTCTTTGTGCAGCAAGATAATTGTATAAATGTGTATGCCTATTTTGGATTACACACACACACACACACACACACACACACACACACATACATATACATATACATATATATATATATATTTGCTTTTTTGTTATTGCTACTGAGGCAATTGGGGTTAAGTGGCTTGCCCAGGGTCACACAGCTAGGAAGTGTTAAGTATCTGAGGTCAGATCCAGGTGCTCTATCCACTGCCCCTTAACATATATTTTCGCCATGTTTAATATATATTGATTACATGAGATCTAGTGGAGGGGTCAGGAGGAAGAAGGGCAAAAATTGGAACATAAGGGTTTTCAAGGGTCAATGCTGAAAAAATTATTCTTACATATGTTTTGAAAATTTTAAAAATTTAAATACAAAAAATAAAATAAGTCAAAAAATAATAATAATTTAGCATAGTGCCCTGAACATATTAAGTACTTTATGCATGTTAGTTATTATTGTTTTTGCTGTTGTTGTCCTCTTGAAGAAGTACAAACAACAACAGTTATTATTATTATTATTATTTCCCCAAAGGATTTTCTACAAACACAGTCTCAGAGTTGGAAGGGAATCCAAACCTGACAATAATCTGAATCACAACACATCTAACAAGTCTTCATTCAGTCTTTGCTGGATTATCACTAAAGAAGTATTTGCTATTTTTTGTAGTGACTGTATTTCAAGAAATGGAGAAATAGTGAGCATTTAAAGCACCTCCTACTTTGACAGTGCTTCCATTCCCACATGCTGGAAGACATTCTTGGACTCAATCAGAATGAATGCGAAACATGCAAGATTTTAGTGCCAAGCAAAGCCCAAGGTTCATCAATATTACTTCTTGCTCGTTGAACAGACACCTTTAAAATGCTTCCAGCGTTTTTGGTTTTTTGGACTGGATGTTTGATTTCATGGTTGGAGGAAATCACTCCTGCCAGCTTAGACTTCCAACCCTTTAAGTTGCCCGGGGTCCAGAGAGACCGAGTGATTTGCCAGGGCCCACACAAGCAGCATGGGTCGGCCTCTGACATAAGGAGACTCATTCAACTAACATTTCTGAAGAGCCTACTATGTGTCAAGCACTGTGCTAAAAGCTAACCAACTTTCTGAATTCACTAAGCAACACTGGCCTCCCACTTTTATCCCGACATCAACTCAGTGAGTCCAGCTCTAAGAGATAATGCTTATCCTTTTTTACAGAAGAAGAAACTGAGTCTCAGAGCATGGATCGATGAGATGTGCGGTGCTCAGAGCTGCACAGCTCCTTGGAGGCAAAGGAATTCTGAATATGAAACAATGAGAGAAGTAGATGTGTCAGCACTTTTTGCCTTCTGTAAATAAAGTACAACACACCATTTATTTTCTACAAAGATATTTCAAATTATATTTTCTATATTTAGTTCCCATTTATGGACCATCATCCAAAAGTGCTCAACTAAAGCACTTTTGAAGGAGGGGAAGGCTGGGGGAAGGGTACCAATGTGACCTTTGTTCCCACACTATTATAAATTGCTGGCATGTCTTAGTTATATAAAACGATTAATCATTGCTGTGTAAATAAGTGATTATGCTTTGGTTGATTCTGTCTTTCCTCTGACCTCCCGTACTCACCTGAGAGGTGTACGGGGCATTTGGAATGGCATGCCCAGTGCCGATGGGCTTTGGGGAAGGTACAAAGAAACGGTTCTCGCCATCATGTGGATAGGGAAGAACTCTAAGTTAGCAGACTGGATGGTTACAAGAGCAATTTTTTCTGTTGATTTAAACACAAAGAACATATGTCCAAATCCTCCGAGTCAACTCCCCACATCCCCAAATTTCCATTAGCTGGCATCTGAGGTGGCAATGTGAGGAGACTGAGCTAGCTTGTGGCCCGGGTGAAACGTGGAGGGAAGGAAATGTCGAGGAAACTTCTGCTCCGGACTATCTGCTCCGCACCTGCTGCTGAGGCTAAATAAAGCAGCTCATCGATAAACCTCCCAGAAGCCTCTCAACAGCCAAAGAGTTCCGAAGTGGGAGGCTGGAAGCAGCCTCCTGATACCGAGTGGAGAGGAGGGGGGGTCCCAATAATAGCCACAGTCCTGTGGTAGGCCCTGGCTCACTGCCTGCTTGAGGGTCACCCAGCAAAAGAAATCTGGGTTTTCATGATTCCAGCCTAGGCTTCTGGGAATGTTTAAGCAACTGTTTTCTGTTGAATTCAATTCAATCCTTTACTAAGGTCCTCATTTGGAAGCTGGAAGGAATGTCAGAGATAATCTGAGCAAACCTGATCATTAAATGAAGAAGCAGAAGCCCAGAGAAAGGAAATCCTGTTCAGGGTCATATGTTAGTAAGTAATTAAGTTGGAATCTGAAGCCAGGTTCTCTGATTGCAAATCCACTGACCTGGCATGCAGTAGGTGCTTAATTTTTATAATAAAAATAATTACTATTAGCATTTACATTTCTTTGCTCTCCATGAGAAATATGGGTATCTATATAAGACAGGAGGAAATCCTGGAAAATCCTGAATTATAAGTGACTTGCAGCCAATCATAAGAACACAAATAGAGAAGTCTGCAGCGAACACTGGATGCAATCCCTTCATTTTATTATTTTTTTTTTCCTGAGGCAATTGGGGTTAAGTGACTTGCCCAGGGTTACACAGCCAGGAAGTGTTAAATGTCTGAGGTCAGATTTGAGCTCAAGTCCCCCTGACTTCAGGGCTGATGCTCTATCCACTGCACTAGCTGCCCCAACCCCTTCATTTTAGATGAGAAAAAGGGGGGCAATGAAAAATGCAATGACTTGCTTAAAGTCTCACACACACAGTAAGCATTGAAAGTAAGGTTTGAACCCGGAGCCATTAACTCTAGAAGTGCTCTTTCTAGAGACAAACAGTGACGGTATTCTTTCTACTATATCATGATGCGATGGAAAGTGTTTCCATACTGGAATTTCTGATGTACTGATCATAAGAATGGAACGACTACTTCCCTTCACCAAAAAAAAAAACTTTTTTTTTTTTGATCTAACAGTATGATGGACATGAACACAAAATATCCTGGGACATTAGGTTCATCTTCATATTTTACGACAATGAAATTTTATCAAAATTAAAGTCTAGCGCAAGAATAATTTTTAAAGTGTCTGGAGAAGTCTTTCGGAAAGAACCAAGACACATGTGCATAGATTTCTCTTCCGTGAGAAAGGAGAGGAAGCCCTGGCTTTCCCAAACATTCCAACTCCATTTTGCCACAGTGATTCTGCATTAGTTGGCAACTTTGGGAGGAAAGAGTCATAAAAAATATAAACACTCTCATATTCTCCATAAAACCAGACAGGAGAGCCTGTGATCTCTCAACTCCCTTTCCAGTGATGTCTGCCTTTAAATTGTCTCACTAAAAAGTACACAGATATAAGATGGGGGAAAAATACCAGGCTTCAGGTTCGGCGATATCTGCCTTTGAGAGAATGATGCAAAAGCGTCTCTCCAAGTGGGGTAGATCCAAACGAGAGTAAATGAGTTATTTTCATCCTGACTTAAAATAAGTGGTACTCAGTTCATCTCCTCCAAAATAGCATACAGCTTTGTTAATAGAAGCAGGACAGGGTGGGACTGGACGGCTGCAACAGGCAAGCGCTATAGCATCATTATGTATACACTGCATCTAGAATGAGACCAGAGAAAGGATATAAATATGACATCTGGGAAACATTCAAGGACCATCTGCCCCCTGGAAAGGGGTTTGCTAGATGGAGGCTATACCAGCGGGAGGAGACCGCAGCAGGACTCTCTGTGGCCTCAGGGAAGAGAGAAAGAAGTGACAATCCAGATCATTCGTTTCATCTGTAGCATGTCACTTGATAAAAAGTTTCCTTCAGCCGATAGCATTATCACCAACGAAAGCCACCAACTGAAAGGAGTAAGAATCAGAGAATCTTACAGCTACAAAGGGAACTTGAAGATCAGCTTCAGCTTTTCTGGTCTCCCATCCTCCCACCTTCAAAGACCATATTTATGAGCCCCTCACCTTGGGGCCCCGAAAGTTCTCCATATCTCACTGAGCCAAACCTAATCATGCTGCTCTCATTCCCAAGGTTCCTCTCCTTTCCACCTCTGGCTCTGAGAATAGTGATACTAATGCAAAGCACAGGACTTGGCACCTGGTAGGAACTTAATAAGTGCTTTTTTATTCATTCATTCATTCTCAAGGGTTTTCTTTACTTATTTGGGAACTTACCAACTGGTCCAACTCATCCAGAAAGCATTTATTTTGTTGCCAACCACATGTCACAGAAGGCATGGTGGACCTTAAAGGTTAAAAACACTAGCCTTAAAGGTTAAAACTATTCTAAGCTTCTCCTCATTCACATGGATAATCTGGTCATCCCTAAATGTGTCCAAACATTTGTTTGAATGCATTTATATTAATTCATTCTTCTTACCAAAAAATAGGTTTCACAAGTAACTTAATGGATAAAATAGCTCTTCCTTTTCCTTGAAATAAACTTTGTTCAAGATTTAAAAGAGATTAAGCCCCTGCTCTCAAAAAGCTTACACTCTATTTTCATTTTTAACACACTTTTGTTTTTGTAGCCCCCAGATTTAGCAGTGTCTGGCCAAAAAAAAAAAAAAAAAAAAAGAAGAAGAAAAAAGAGGTATTGAATAAAAGCTTGTTGATTTCCCATCATCTATTGATGAGGATTTAAAAACCAAGTCAGTGTATATCTTATTTACACCATTCTGGACTTTATAAGGTTTCAATCAATTCCTCTCCCTGGCCCTTTCTTTTTTTAAGCCTTACAGAAGGAAATAAGAAGGGAAGGAGGAAAGAAAGAAGGAAAGCATTTAGTGAGAGCCTATTATGTGCTGTGTGTACTGTACTAACTATTTTACAAATATTTTTAATCTCATCGTATCTTCATAAACAACCCTTTAAGGAAAAGTACTAGTAGGATCCCCATCTTACAAATGAGGAAACTGAAGCAGACAGATATTGTACCTTGCCCAGGGTCTCACAGTCCTTAAGTCTTATTTTTACCTGGCCTTCTCTCACACCTGCCTATTTTAAACACCTCTTTCTTGAGGTTACTAGACCAGAACTACAACCAAAATTGCAGAAACGTTCAGACAACAACATGCTTTTATATGCAGGACTGCTAACATATCCTCTAAACATGTCTCCCTACCTCTAAAGCTTTTCCCTTTTTAAACTCTGATATTTAACAGCTGAATGATATCCCTAAAGCATTAAGTCTGACCTGACCACTCCTCAATTTAAGAATTATTCTACAGCTCTCTACACATTCCAGAGTAAAATATAAGCTCTTCAAGTTGGTATCCAAACAGTTGCATAGTCTGACTCTTTTGCAGGCTTACTGTGCATTAGTTCCCTTCACACACTCTTCTATTTCAGCCAACTTGACATTTACCAAACTTGGTATGGCTCCACACAATGGCACACAATGTCTCTATGGCTGAAAAAAAATACTAACATATACCATTTAAATAGCACTTTTAAAGTCTCCAAAACACTTTACAAAAAGTAAGATACTAGAAGGTAGGTGCTATTATTATCCCTATTTTATAGATGAAAAAACTGAGACCATGAGAATTAAAGTGATTTTTGCCAGGGTCAGAGAGCTAGAAAATGTATCCCATGCAGAATTTGACTCCAGACCCAGCACTTCAATCACTAGGCCACAGCTTATTTGTACATCACATTAAAAGTTGCCAAGTGCTTTTCTCAACTATGAATTATTCTGCAATGTAAGCAGTGGATATGGGGGAAGAATCCAGCCATGGTTCACTGTCAGTTATCAATTCAATTCAACATTTATTAAGCACCTACTGTGTTCAAAGCACAGAGGACACCAGAGAAAAACAATGACGGCTCATATAAAGTTTCCATTCTCCAAAGGGATATAATTCATACACAGAAATACAAGATAAAAAAAAAATTGGGGGGGGGGGGAATTAATAACTAGGATGACGAGGAGCAGGAATTGAAAGAAATCAGGAGAGGAAAAGGAAAAATAACTGCATGAGCTTTGATGGAAGCTGAAGATCAAAGAAGTGAGCCTCTTTCTCAAGGAATATTTGTCCTTGTCCCAACCCAATTTGTTGACAGAATCTTTTGCTCTTTTTTTTTCCAACACTATCTACAATTACAAAGTCTCTCGATCTTAAGTTGTGTTTAAAAAAAACACACAATTGTGCTAAATACATCAACTTTTTCAAGAATCTTTTTTAAGGAGTTTAATGAAATCAAAGACTAAAAGAAACCCAGGCTCTCAGACTCCAAATGAATCTTGGAATCAGGCAGACTCTAAATTTGGTCCAAAAGGCCTTAAATAGTTTGTGCTGTGACCAGGCAAATAATAAAAATGAAATGATCTCAGAATAGAAAATGAATGTCATAGGGGGAATATTCCAGCCTCCAAACAAAGGACATGCTTTTGGCTAGACTGAGGCACTGCAAATTCTGCCACTGTTGCCCTTGGTCCCAAGTGGAAGAGTTGTTCAACCAGTAAGCCTTGATTGAACATTTACTCTGTGCTTAAAAAAGGAGGTAAAGTTGTTGGACAATTTAATTAGATGTGCTCTAGCGGGGTTGAAGAGAGGGGGTTGTAAACATGCATGTAACAAAGAGGCTTCTGTAAAATCTAAGCTGAAGATCTTATTTAACACAGAAATAATACAAAGTTTTTTAAAGTTAACCAATTGAGAAACAGAGAGACAATAACAGACACAAAACACAAGCTAAGTGTTGCAGTGGATAAAAGATCAGGAAGATCTGAGTTCAAATCTGCCTTCAGACTCTTATTAGCTGTCTGAACATCAGCAAGTCACTTACCTTATTTACCGCAGTTTCCTCATCTGTAAAATGGACAGGAGAAGGAAATGGCAAACCACTTCAGCATCATCATCAAGAAAACCCTCAATAGAGTCACAAAGAGTCAGACATGATTAAGCAACAACAAATCTCAGGTCCACCTCCTGACTTTCTTCAAGTCTCAGCTGAAATCCAATTTTCTACAATAAGCCTTTAATTAATGATACTGCCTTCCCTCTTTTGACTATTTCTAATTAATCTTATTTATAAATAGTTACTTGTCTCCTTATATTGGACAGTAAGTTTTTTGTTTTTTTTTTTTGGGGGGGGGGGGTATTTGTCTTAATTTGCCAGTGCCCGCTATACAGCAGGTAGTTAATAAATGCTTATTGACTTGACCACCAGACATTTTTGATGGATGAGTTACTCTGCAGTAATAGAGCAGAGACCAGCAAAACTCTTGAATTTGACTGAATGGGATCAAAATGTGAGAAATGTTTAATCAAACAAATAAAAAACACAGTATCATAGATAATATTAATTTGTGGTTCTCTATGTCAATATTGACAGCAATGGACTAGAGTATCAATAGTCACCTGTTTATAGAAGATATCGACTCTGAGATGACATTACAGAAACAATGAAGGGCCATAGAAAAGGAAAAAGGGAAAAAAATTTATTCGGGGCCTGCTCCCATGACTCCTTTCACTTAAGAGCTGAGTAACATTGCACAAAATCCATTTTTAAAAAATCCAAAGCTTTTATCATTCTATGAATTCCAATATGTGTCTAGAACAGCAATTGGAAGAGGAAAAAAAAAAATATGAATCCACTTACAGAACTATATTCAAAATTCCACAACATTCCACAGACATATGGATTTGGTTTCGAATTGGCCCTGGCCTACCACCAGGAAGCCCAGGCCCCTCCCACCCACCCACAGAGACCGTATTTGCCATAGAAACTGCTACTCTACAAATGAATTTCAATACATATGTCACTCTACATGAAAATCCATTTCTCGATGGCAATTATATATAGAGATATATACAGAACAGATGTATTACATACCAGACATTTAGGGCCTTAAAGTTTGTAAAGCACTTTGTTAGAACATCTTATTTGACCCTCAAAACAATCCTATAAGGTAGGTTCTACAGGTATTATTGTCCCATCTTACAAATGAGGAAACTGAGGCTCAAAGAGTGACTTTCACAAGGTCACAGAGATAATAATATTTGTCTGAAGTGGCAAAAACCTTGGCTTTTTTAACTCCAGACTCAGGATAATGAACATAATGGAATTCCTGGATACAAACACATAGATAATGGGATTTGATATTAGGAAGGAACTGAGTTCCGATCCTGTTTCAGACCCTTCACCCTTGAGACCTTAAGAGTCACTTAAAACTGTCACAGTTTTCTCATTTGTAAAATGTGGATAATAGCACCTACTTGGGGTTTCTGGGAGAGGCAATTGAGATAACACATATAAAGCATTTTTTAAACCTTACATAAATGCTAGCTATTGTTAATATTACCGTTTTCTCCAATCTATAACACCCTTCTCTCCACACTACACTATTCCTCCATCATCCCAGCTCATCAAAAAACCATCACACACACACACACACACACACACACACACACACACACACACACACAGAATATGAAGCAGCATGGGGCTATGGGAGAAGCACAATTCCTATACTAGGAATTAAGAAACATCCCAGGGGCAGCTTTATGACTAAAAACAGTGACAGTCAGCAGTTCAGGTATAATTGTCAGCCTATGTGAAATTCCGAGGTCTTTTGCAATGCCCAAAATGGACAGAATTCAACATGCCAGCCAACTCACACCAAGAAATCAAAACCTTTCATAAGTAACCCAGAAAAGGACATCAGAAGATCCACCTTCTCAGCTTCAAAGTAAAAAATAGTTCTTTCTTTAACTTGGGAAACCTACTTCTATTTATCTATATGAACTTTGCTTGTCTGTATGTACATATGTGTGTGTATATTTTTTCTTCCTCCCCTTTTTAAGATATATATTCTTAATAGTATTGCTCTGTAAGAAATGACCAGCAGGAGGAATACAGAGAGGCCTGGAGAGACTTAGATCAACTGATGCTGAGTGAAATGAGCAGAACCAGAAGATCACTATACACTTCAATGCTGTATGAGGATGTATTCTGATGGAAGTGGATATCTTCAACATAAAGAAGATCCAACTCACTTCCAGTTGATCAATGATGGACAGAAATAACTACACTCAGAGAAGGAACACTGGGAAGTGAATGTAAATTGTTAGTACTACTGTCTATCTACCCAGGTTACTTATACCTTCGGAATCTAATACTTAATGTGCAACAAGAAAATGGTATTTACACACATACATTGTATCTAGGTTTTATTGTAACACATGTAAAATGTATGGGATTGCCTGTCATCTAGGAGAGGGAGTAGAGGGAGGGAGGGGATAATTTGGAAAAATGAATACAAGGGATAATATTATAAAAAAAAAAAAATTACTCATGCATATATACTGTGAAAAAAAAATTATAAATAAATAAAAAAAGATATATATTCTTTTTCCCTTGATAAGAAAATCCTCAAATCACTACAAAATATGGTAGTATACAGAAAGCAAATAAGTAATATATGCCAACACAGGTCATCTCTTTATGGTAGTCAGTGACAGACAATTAGGGATTTGGGGCATCAGATCTCTGAACCTAAGATGCCAAACATGCTCAGAGACCAAGAAGGATCAGGATGTTTGACGGATTCGATTGGCATAAACGATCAGAGAAGGAAAACAATTAGTAAAAGTTGGAGTGGGGTTTTTTTGAGGAGGAAGTTTACTTTAAAGTAAAACACCAAAGTCATCTGGATAGGTTCCAAGGAAAATTGGGTGCCCCAGAAGCCAACGAGGAAGAGAAAAATGGATGACTCATGATTAGATCTTTGCATGTAGATAAAAGAAACATAAAAGTCTGAAAAAAAAAAAAACTTTGGAGGTCATATAGTCTGCCCCTATTCAATTTACAGCTGAGAAAAAGTACAGCGTCTTGCTGTAAGTCATATGGATAAAAAGTGATCAGGCTGACATTCAAACTAGGGTTCCTTGCATTGCTTTAAAGATGCTCAAATCCAGTGTCCTCCAGAAGACTGAAAGCACTACATTAGTAGCTCTTCCAAGAGGCACCATACACATTACCCACACTGGAATATCATATAGTCTGAGCAAGGTTTTCCATTAAATTAATTTCTAACTCATACAGTTTCATTATGGGTCCAAGATTTTTTTTTTCTTAATGTAGACACTAAAAATAGTTCATCTGGAAAATGAACTTAGAACATTGGTCTCATGGAAATGGCAGCTTGAAAATCCAGCTTTTTTGCCTTCGTTTGCCATCCTTTCAAATACTCTGCTGACAAAAGAAAAAAACAAACAAACAAAAATCAATAAGGTATGTGAATTGTAAGCAGTAAAAATATGAATTAAAATTCTACACCTGCTGATTTTTTCTCCCCTACGTTCATTTGAGCTATTTCAGAATTATTTCAGCACTGGAAAACAGATTTTATTTGTTGTAAGCATTTGGTTTTAATTTTGTTGTTTTAGAGCTGAATGAATTCTATGAAAGAATATCAACATATATTCAATACCATATTTAAGGAAGCTCTACATACAGAATCTCCTAAAAGACATTTAATTAAAAAATTTAATTAAAAAAAAAAAAAGTCCTGGGATGAACTGCTGCAGAATTTTACCTCTTCTCTGACTTAGTTCACTGTGATGGAGGGGCTGATAAAATGATGGAAAAAACTAAATATGAAGCAAAGGAGGAAAGTACCAGATAATCAGGCAGGATAATCTACAAATAGGGAAAATCAGCTCCCAGATCACTGACAGGTGACTTCTCACTTCCCTTTAAAAAAATGGATTCCTTGGTTAAAGCATCAGAGCCAGGCAAAAGTGCTGATTCATGCCCCAGCCAAGGATGTAAAGTCAGCAGTCAGGCAGGACCCTGGACTTCACTGAGAGGAGAAAGAGATGGGAATAGACTTGCTTAGTCGGAAGATTCCCTTGAGCTCCAAAAGTTTGAGAGTCTGTATTAATTCTCCAAATGCTAAATAGGGGAGGGCGAGAGAAAGGAAGACTGTACAGTTCCATCCCCAAGTACCACTTCAGCCTTTTAACTTCAGCCAGATTAGCAGCATTTCCCCTTACCTATCCTTAGATACAGCAGCTCTGAGTTTAAGGACAGTTAACAGGCTGAATTCGCCGTAATGGATTAAGTGCGCCATCTTTTTTGGTCAAAGACCCTGTCCTATTGTGTCTCAAATTACAGACTACATTACCTTGCTTTATACAACAGAGCAATCCCTTAAAAAGGACAGTGATGGTATACAGAGGGGTCTGTTGTTGGGTTCTAGGATGATTTCTTTTCTAAAATCAAATCATTCATTCCCACTAAAGGAAAAATAGCACAGAATGGTCTTAGGGGGATGGACCTGGAATCAGAGATAATAATAATGATAATAATAATCATAATCATAATAATGAGCACTTTAAAGTTCACAAAGCACTTTATAAATTATATCTCATTTTATCCTAAAAAAAACTCTGGAAGCTGTAGCTATTATCACCATTTTGCAAATAAGGAAACTAAGGCAGGCGATGAAAAAGTGATTTGCCCAAGATTAGAGAGCGAATAACTATCTTGGCTAAATTTGAATGCGGATATTTCTGACTCTGGATCGAGTTATATGGTATATATCATACTATCTAGCCACCCCTGAATGAGCTAAATTCAAATCCTGTCTTTGACACTGGCTAGTTGTGTGACCCTGAGCAAACCACTTAAGTTTTCTGTTTCCTCATCTACCAAATGAATGAAAAATAATGAAGAAAACAGTACATGTGGTGTTTGAGTCTTACTGTTGTTACAAGGCTCAAATCAGATGATCTAAATGTCAGCTATTAACACAGACATATTAAGTAAATATATCTGTGTTAAAGTAGGCAATGCCCATATTTAAAAACTATCACTGCAGAGACAAAACAAAGAGAATAATTTATGGAATGTCTACAATAATGTAAATGAAAACAGTACTGAACTGGGGAGGCAGCCCGACACAGTAGAAAGAATGTTACACCAGGGGTAAGAGGACCTGAGTTCAAATCCCATCTTGGACACTTACTAGCATTTTGGTTTGGGTCAAGTCACTTAATCTCTGTTTTCTTAACTGTAAAACAAGACAGTTAAACTTGATGGCTCCTGGGGACTTCTCCAGTTGTAAATCTAGGATCTGGTAGATAATCTAAATTCAGAGGACCTGAAATGAACAATCTTGACTCTGAAAAGCTTAAGATGAAAATGGCTATCCTTATATCAACAGAAAGAAGGGACACAAGAGGCGCACAATGTTCCATATACTCTTTTCTTGATTTTTATTGTAAAAATTCTCCCCCTCCCTTCCATTTATACTCTGATATGGTTATTCTGTCAAGAAGTTTTATTTAACTGTTTTTATTATAAGGAACAGTGAGAAAGAAAGATAGATATGTCTAAGCATATATTCATACATTCATGCACATATGCATCACTGTGTTCCTAAAAGGGGGGAAGATATCAGTTAAAATAATAAAAATATATAAAGGTTACCATCAAATAGACACACCTTCCCTTCATTTTACAGATAAACAAAATGGATACTCAGAAAATAAATATTTGTCCTGGGACACAAAGCCTAGAATAAACACTGGTTCTCTTGAATTGTGGCTCAAGTACCAGGATCCTTAGAAATGGCAGGGAAAATGAAGGGTGAAATCACAGAGAAGCTTCCAGTGAGAGAGGATTCTAACTCTGGACAGCTCTCATTGGAGAGGGCCTGCAAGCGCGTGTGTGGGCGCGCTCTCTCTCTCTCTCTCTCTCTCTCTCTCTCTCTCTCTCTCTCTCTCTCTCTCTCTCTCTCTCTCTCTCTCCCTCTTTCTATCTGTTTCTCTGCTTCTCTCTCTCTCTCTCTCTCTCTCTCTCTCTCTCTCTCTCTCTCTCTTCTGAATTTTGTCACCAAGTAACTCTTCAGAAAAGACCCAGCAGGGAAAGTTCTTTCTGCCACCATAGATCCAGAACAAGAGGAAATTACTGAATGAAAATGGCCTCTTCCCTTGGTTATTGGTCAGAAGCTTTTCAAAGCTTTTTTTTCCAGTCATGATTATTAAAAAATCACATGATTTAACTATCATAGACCACAGCTTTAATGAAAAGGGACATTTAATTCCAGGGGTAAAAGCAACACATTTATTATCTCATCAGAGGAACCGCCATTCTACCATCTAGGGACGGTGAGTCTCCTACCAGCAGATTCACCCCAAAACGGGCTGGCTGCTCAGGACTCCTAATTATAAAGAACCTAGCACCAGACATAATCCAAAAACTCATATTCCTCTAAAAAAAAAGCCCCATAGTGACTGATCTAGGAGCATGTTTCCAGCAGGGAAAACACTAGATGAAACCCTCACCACCTGTCATCAAGCGGGGCAAGAGCATTCAATAAAATGTCAGCCGCTATCAAAACCAAGAACAAACATGCCAAGGGGTGCTAGACTCATTTTAGCCCCCCCCCTTTCTCCAAAGAAAAGGTCACAGAAAGGCAATCCCACACTACACCCTGATTGGCCCATTCCCCTCCCACAATTCCCCTTTTCTGTACCCATACTTCTGAATATTGATTGAATTTTAAATTTGATTAATTAATTGAAACTAATTTAATTAAAAATTTTAAAATGGTTTTGGGGTGGATGTGTTTATTTTAAGCAATCAAAATAATAAAATCAGCAGCATGCACCCCTAATTAATAAGCTGGAGTACATTTCATGTGATTTCTTCCAGCCTCACTTCCAACCCCTTGC
Source organism: Sminthopsis crassicaudata (assembly GCF_048593235.1). Classification (NCBI taxonomy): domain Eukaryota; kingdom Metazoa; phylum Chordata; class Mammalia; order Dasyuromorphia; family Dasyuridae; genus Sminthopsis; species Sminthopsis crassicaudata. The sequence goes on from NC_133617.1 coordinate 724,851,986, forward strand.
CAGGGAGATCCCCAAACGAGGGGGTTCTTCCACCAAAACTGGTGTTTTCACTTAGACAAACAAAAGCAGACTTACCCAGTGAAGTCATCCTTTTGGTTCTGCCCCAGAAAAAACAGACTGCCTGAGTACCCCAAGACACAAGACACACACAGCAAGGCGGGAAGGCCCAAGTTCCCAGAATCCAGCTGCCGGCCTCTTGGGCTCCTAGCAGCCACCTACTAAGCAAGGCTGCAAAGTTTGCATCTGGGCTTTAAGAACTTCTGCAAACGAAAGATAGATGAGTAATGAGTCCTGCTTCGTGAGACACGCCAAGCCCATCACTAATCACAGCTAAGGGTTGTTGTTTTGTTTTGTTTTTTAAAAGCACTGAAACATATGGCCGCTAATGAAAAGTGACCTGCTACCAGAAAAGAGGGAGTAAGCTCTATCAAAAAATACAGTTGAGGTTTCCTGTGAAGGACCAGTACCCTGACAGTCACAAATAACAGACATGCACGCAGTACTTGGAGCAGCTAGTAGACAGAGAGCCAGGGCTGACATCATATTCATATTCCTGAGTTCAAATCTGTCCTCAAACAGGTAATCCTAAAGCTGTTTGAAACATAAAGAAATTAGATGCAGATAATAATCACTCGTACGTATGTAGCACCAAACATGCACCAGATAGTGTGGTAAGTACGTTACAATTATTATCTCTTTCATCCTCAATGCAAGCCCAGGAAGGAGACATCATTATTATCACCATTTTACACATGAGGAGACTGAGGCAAACGTTAAGTGTCCAGCAAGATGGGAAGGCACTCTATTCACTGTTCTATTCACTATTAAGAGTTCATATGGACGTGTACACATATATTGTATTTAATTGATACTCTAACATATTTAACATGTATTGGTCAACCTGCCATCTGGGGGGGGTGGGGAAGGAGGGGAAAAATTAGAACAAAAAGTTTGGCAATTGTCAATGTTGTAAAATTACCTATGCATATATCTGGTAAATAAAAACTATTAAAATATATATATTTTTAAAAAAGAGTTCATATGGGTTAAGGAACTCATTAGTAACAGAGACAAAAATGAAATTCAGATATTTTGATTCTAAAATGCCTGCTTTCAAAAGGACATAAAACAATTTTTTCACACATCTGAATCCGCTTTCCCTCACTGTATTCTATGTGACCTGCATCAGACAGCAGTGATTTTCTGGCCACCTCTCTCATCCTCTTGTCTCAGAAACATTCCCAACATCCTCAAAGAACACTTTTCTAAAGGAAGTTAGGATCAGTCAAGGAATGTGGGTGTAAGCAGTGTCTGCAAAGCACTCACTGATTTATGCTATACCCGAACCTGCCACTAGACCTCAATTAAACCCTAATTTCATTTAGGTACTCCTTATCTAGTCCTCATCAGGATTGCTTTGAAGCCACCAAAAAAGAAGAAAAAGAGAGAGAGAGAGAAGAAATAGAAGAAAAGAAGGAGGAGGAGGAGGAAGAGGAGGAGGAAGAGGAGGAGGAGGAGAAAAAAAAGAATTGTCAGTTGTCATTATTATCTCTTCTCCCTCTCAAGGCTAGCCATTTTTTAACCAACACCAAAGAGCAAAGAGCAATCCTCTACAGTGTCTCTACGTCCTCTCTTGAAGTTCATAACCTGAAGTACATTTTTGTTATTTTTTAAGCAGAAGGAGGGGAGAAGTTTGTTGTTGTTTTTAATAACTATTTCAATTCAATTCGTTACCCTTGTAATTCTATGGGTTTTATGTATTGGAAAGCATGATTCTAAGAGGTATATGGGCTTCATTAGACGGACAAAAGGGTCCAAACCACAAGAAAAATTTAAGAACACCCTCCTTTCAATCAATCCAGTTCCTCCAGTTTGTGTTAACACAACCCTAATACAAGGCATTTTTCATGCTTTGATTATCAGTGTACCCTCACCCCCAATTCACAGTCTTCCTGCCATCATTTTCTTCTCCAACCTCCACCCAGCATATCACTATCAGATAATGCCCCCTAAAACCCAGATTTCATCATGAAAAAATAAAAAACTTTAAAAAGTATTTATGGATTGATTTATTACAAGACTCAGATCCTAAGGAGACTTTGTAACTTAATTGGGCACAGTGAGAGAGAACAGAGAAAAAAGAGACAGTTCTAGCCTGGAGAGATCAAAAATTAATTAGTCAATTAATTTATTAAAGTCAGCTCCTTGAAATGTCCTCAAAAACCAACCTAGTCTTAGAAATGACAATTGGGGGGGGGGGGGCAGCCCCGCAGAAGGGATCCGTTCATTAAGATCAACATCCCTGAAGCAGATGGGCCAAAGGTATCTACTTTCTAACAGTATTTGATAAAATTTAAACAGCAGTTCTATGAGTTTTAAGCACTACATCAAACACCAAAGGCTGAATTCAAAGGCACTCCTAACCCCAAATATCTCTTGAGCTAGTAGGTAAAACTGGCAAGGAGATAGGGCAGGAGGGTTTTTGTTTTTGTTTTTGTGTTTTTTTGAGGGGAGGGGGGCAAGGGGAGAAGGATTGTTGCATTTGGAATTACAGGTTCTATGTCCAAATCCTGACTACCATTTACTATCTAGAGAACTTAGGTCAAGCCATTTAACCACAATGGGGCTCAGTTTCCACTTCTGCAAAATGAGGTCCTCTTCAACACACCTAAATATCCAATCCCACTGCTCAGCAAGGAAAGAAACCCAATTATTCCACTGAGGAACATTCTACTGTCCTTAAACAATTCCTGGGCCCTGCAGCTTAGCTGGTTAAAGTGCCTGCTTTGCAAGCAAAAATCCTGGGTTCAAAACCTCAAAGGCCTTCACTGATTCTCCATCTTCTTTACATGGTAAATGACATTGCCTTTCACATGACATATCCTGAGCTGCATAGGATATCACAGATTGGAAATAGATTAAAGGACCAAGGTCTAGACCTATCCTCTCACTGTACAAATAAGCAAACTGATTTCAAGAGATGTTAATGGAGTCATACAAGAAAGTGGCAAAGTGTGAATTCACAACCAGGTCCTCGGACCCCCTGCCACTTGCCTGCATTGACTAATTTCTAAGGAGATACCTCAAAGAGTTGCCTTTTTATTCAGAGAACTAGTTAAATCCCCGTTGATGGAGATTATAAAGCAAACACATTCTTAGAGACATAGTCGAGTCTTAAAATAAATGAGAATGACAAGACCATTATTTCAAAGTCATGTTTAGTTAAGCTGGGACCAGTTAATGCTTGTCACATCTGGCCACTAATCCATGGCTGCCAATGACAAAGATGCATCCTCATTTAATACTAAATCCTGAAACAAGGTCAACAGCACAGGCTTGCTGAGAGCTTTGGCTCAGGGGAGCTCAAGGGACTGGGAGCAACCTCACCTAAGCAGCCCCCGCTCTGTGGAGAAAAGGAATCAACAAGCCCCCTGAGCACAAATGCCATTTTTCATCAAGGAATGGGACCTCTGACAACAAGAGACCCACCCTAATGATAATGCGTCAGAAATGGATCTGATGATAAAGCCTGTGCTGAAACAACACTGATTTCTGGAGCATCAGTGGACAAATAAAGAGTAGAATAGAGCGGAAGCAATTTGAGTACATCAATCCCAGAGCTAGACCTTTCTGGCACTATATGGACTATAAGATATAGACAAGGACTTTGCCATTGAACATCTCCCTTATCCACATAAGACACTCCATCTCACTACTCCTAATAAATATTTAATATATATTTGTTGAAACAATTGGGGTTAAGTGACTTGCCCAAGGTCACATAGCTAGGAAGTGTTAAGTGTCTGAGACCAAATTTGAACTCAGGTCCTCCTGACTTCAGGGCTGATGCTCTATCCACAGTGCCACCTAGCTGCCCCATAAATATTTGTTGATTAATTGACTGATTTAACAGATTTCTGATTGTATTCTACTGAAGTCATTGCCCCAAGACCCAGAAATCATTACTAGATTTTGAGAAAGTAGATTTCAAAGGCTTCAGATAAAGGATGAATTCAAATTCTACAAGGAAAGTGAGCATGTAGGAATGCTCCAACCAACCAACAGATATATAACATTGTTTCTTTTTTAAAAAATGAATTGAGTTTATTATTTTTCTGATTTTTAAAATACATTTAATTGATACCTTTCATTTTTATGTCAAGAATTTCCTATCACACCATACCTGATGGAGCCCCTCTATTGACAAAGAAAACCAATTAAGCATTAAAAAAAAATAAATTAAAAAGCTAATATATACAATATTAAATACTCCGCCTCCTGAATATGACAAAGGAGTTAGATTTGTTGTCTCTTCTCAAGGACAGCCACTGTTTTGTTTTGTTTTGTTTTTTTCATTATATAGCATCATTTCTATAGGAGAATGATGCTTTATGTTCCATAAAACTGAGTTACAGTTGGACTGTTGGAACATTCCTTTAGTAAATTGCTTATTTTCCAGTTAGTTGCTAAACCATTGAAATGATGATGCTATTTCACAGAATATCCATGTTTGTTCTATGATGGAATGATGGAAGGGCTCTGTGAGTGCTTAGTGTTCTAACAATTTGTACTCTGAGTCATGCTTATCCAGTAGAATAACACCAAAAACAACTGTTGACATCACAGAAAAGACAATGGAAGCTAGGCTCTGTAATTCTCTGAGAACTCTAAGAACACCTAAAATATAAAGAACTAGGTTCCCTTCATCCAAGGAATAACTACTGTGCAAATAGCTCTTATGAAAAATACATGATAGGTTCTGCAGGAAAACACACTGAGGAGCTGAGTCAGGATTGTAGACTGATGGGTAGTAGTGGCCCCTGAGTCCCTGCCCCTCTTAGGGCCCTAGGCAGCTATTTGTTGACCTGACATTAACAGTAGCAAATTCTGCCATCTTTCAGGGAATTGTAGTCTGAGTGTGATGGACAATTTTCCACAGCTTGTCAAGCAAATGGCCCTCACCAATGTATGGCAAACAAAAGTAGCACTTTAGCAGCTATACTAATGCCAAAAACCAGTACAAAGTTAAGTATTTAATAAAAATTTTGTTGAATGGTTCACTTGAATAAGAATTAGATAAAATGGATATTCTTTCACCTATAAGATTTTAACCAAATAAATTTATGGAATTCAAGTTATCATAGACCATATGGATTTGATTCTTAGAGTAGAAAAATTGCTATACAACTTTCTTAGAAAATACACATTACTCACTTTGTAATTTTTCAGATACTATGAGTTTTCTTTGAAATTTCATTTCATACTATTTCTAGTCATATGAAAAGATGCTCCAAGTCATTATTAATGAGAGAAATGCAAATTAAGACAACTCTGAGATACCACCACACACCTGTCAGATTGGCTAGAATGACAGGAAAAGATAATGACAAATGTTGGAAAACAGGGGCACTGATACATTGTTGGTGGAATTGTGAATACACCCAGCCATTCTGGAGAGCAGTTTGGAACTATGCTCAAAAAGTTATCAAACTGTGCATATCCTTTGACCCAGCAGTGTTACTTCTGGGATTACTTCCCAAAAAGATTTTAAAGAAGGGAAAGGGACCTATATGTGCAAGAATGTTTGTGGCAGCCCTCTTTGTAGTGGCCAGCAACTGGAAACTATGTGGATGACCATCAATTGGAGAATGGTTGGGATTGTGGTATATGAATGTCATGGAATATTAATGCTCTGTAAGAAATGACCAGCAGGATGATTTCAGAGAGGCCTGGAGAGACTTACATCAACTGATGCTGAGTGAAATGAGCAGAACCAGGAGATCATTATACACTTCAACAACAATACCATATGATGTGATCAATTCTGATGGATGTGGCCATTTTAAAAAATGAGATGAACCAAATTAGTTCCAATAGAGCAGTAATGAACTGAACCAGCTACACCCAGTGAAAGAACTCTTGGAGATGACTATGAACCACTACAGAGAATTCCCAATTCCTCTATTTTTGTCTGCCTGAATTTTGGATTTCATTCATAGGCTAATTGTATACTATTTCAAAGTCCGATTCTTTTTGTAGAGCAAAACAACTGTTTGGACATGTATACATATATTATGTTTCATTTATACTTTTAACATATTGAACATGTATTGGTCAACCTGCCATCTGGGGGGGGGGGGGAGGAGGGGAAAAATTAGAACAAAAGGTTTGGCAATTGTCAATGTTGTAAAATTACCCATGCATATATCTGGTAAATAAAAACTATTAAATAAAAAAAAAGAAATTTCATTTCATTTCATAAATATTTACACAGACTTTTAAATAATCTAATTCATTACTAGCAGAACTCTGAAGTGGCTTGGTTCTTTGGGAAAACAAAATAGAATCATATGACAGAAGTTATAAAAATGTTCATATACCTAAGTAGGTCTTGATGAATCAGTAAAACCAATAGATTTAGAGTAGAAGGATTTCATTTCTATTTCTGCTTTTACTACATGTGAGACCTTAGATACAAAGATGAGGAGGGAAGCATTCCTGCTACAGGGAACAAGCAAGTCAAGTGAATAAAGTCGGGAGATGAAATGTCCTATTCAAGGAACAGCAAGGAAGCCACATATCACTAGAATTTTAAGTTCTTTAGGGGAAATGGAATGTAAGAAGAGAAAATGTAGGAAAAGGCCAGGTTGTGAGGGGCTTTAAAAGACAGAAGATTTTATATTTGATTCTGAAGGTAATAGGGAGCCACTGGCATTTATTAAGTGGTGGATGGGGGGAGGTAACATTAATAGATCTATTTAGGAAGAGCAATTTGACATCTGAATGGAGGGTGGAATAAATTGGGGGTAGGGGGAGGAGAGACTGGAGACAGAGAGACTAAGCAGAAGGTTGTTGCAATAATCCACATATGAGCTGGTGAAAATAAAGAGACGCTCAATGGGGAATGGCAAAGTATACTGTGGCTTATTATTGAATAGCAATTTATTGGACTCTGAAGAATGATCAATAAGGAGAATATTTTAAAAGCCAGGATATTTAAATTTTATTTTCCTGGTTTTCCCCAAAGTTTATTAAGTGATGGTCAATTTTGTATACAGAGTTTGCACACTTATCTAAGTCCATGCTGCATTCCAGTACGTGGATTATAAACTCCTAGAGAGCAGGAGCCATTTTGGTTACAGCTTTTTGTATTCTCAACATCTACTCCAATATTCTGCATACAGCAAGCACTTAATAAATATCTGCTGTCTTAAAATAAGGTAGCGGGGGAAATTAAATCTATGCATACTAACTTCCATTTTGCAAAGGAAGAGAACATCAAACAACAGCAAAGTGCATAATAAATTCACTAGACAATATGGGAGCTGCCTCATTAACGTTTATGTAAACAGTCTTTGTTTATTTTTATCCACTACTCAATAACAGAAGGATATAGTTATAGTACAAACATTAGTAGCCATTTTTATAGTTGCTTTGCCTAAACGTTTATGGAGCTTGCATTTTGTTTGTTGGCTGGTTTTTCCCCTCATCAGTAGGATTAGTTGTGTTTGAGAACCCACAATTAATTTAATAAATATTGATAGACATGAAGTTAATAATAAACCTACCCTTAATTTCCATGCCTAGAATGCTCTCCTTCCTAATATCTTCCTCCTAGTCTCCCTGGCTGCTTTCAAGTCCCAGCTGAAACCCCATCTTTTACAGGAAGCATTTCCTACTTCCCTTCATTCTAGTCCCTTCCCACTGTTGATTCCCAAATTATCTTGGTCATTATTGTTTGCATATTGTCTATCCCCATTGGAACTCTTCAAGAAAAGGGACAATCTTTTGGGATTTTTGTAATCCTAGCCCCTGATGTGGTGCATGGCACATAATCATAGTAAGTGCTTAATAAATAACTGACCAACAACAAATAGAATCTTCATCCAGGTCATCACCAATGTTGAAGGAACTCAGATCTTATGGTAGAGTTAATGATGCAGATAACCACTTGGAGTGATCATTTTATAGTCAAGGGTCACGGGATGGAGATGGACAAATGTCCTGACTTTTGAAAAAATCATAAAGTTTATTGTTTTCAAACTACACACAAATAAGTTTGACTTCAATTTCAGAAAAATATCTATAAAATGTTAGGAAAGGGATAGAATAAGAACACTTAAAAAAGGAAGTCACAATCACTGAGAAAAATCATAGCTTCCTCAAGAATTAGTCAAAACAAACTTACCTCATTTCTTTGAAGGTATTAGACTAATTTTATGTTGTCTAACCCTGTCATTTCATTGGTCTAGTAAACTCCCATGAAGGAAATGACCTCTAAAAATGTCAATCTCCAATTGCTTTACAACTTTTCTTCTTAGAGAGTGGCCTGAAGCACTCAAAGATGAAAATCTGCCCAGCATTAACAAGCCAAGCTAGGTCAAGAGAAATCCAGAGCCACAGGGACAAGGATTTCAGTAAGGCACTTGACAGTCTCCTATATTAATGCTAGAGGGGGGGGGGGAGAGAGAGAGAGAAGAAGAGGGTGAGAAGGGAGGAAAGGAAATTCTAGACTAGTAGGCAGTAAGTACTGTTAGGGAGGTTTGAAACTAGATTAATGACAGAGCTCTAAAACAGAGGATCAATACAAAGCTAGAAAGGAGCTAAAGTGATAATGAGCCATATCCTTGAAAATATAAAATCAAAGAGGCTTGATTGGATAAAACTTTATGTATAAAAGAATTGGGGTTTTATTTTGTCCTTTTCAGTGAACTGTAATCACAGAATGAGTCAATGGTGTGACACTGCAGCCAAAATAACTGTGATTTTCTGTTATGTTAAGAAGTATAGAATCTGGGATTAGAGAGGTGAGAGAGGCAGTTGATAGCACTGATAAAACTCTGAGTCTGGAGTCAGGGAGATCTGAGTTCAAAATTGACCTCAAAAACTTACTGGCTGTGTGATCCTGTACAAATCACTTGACATCAAATTGCCTCAGTTTTCTTCACTATAAAATGGGGGTAATATTAGCACCTACCTCAAAGGATTATTATGAGGATCAACTGAGATACTCATTTTTAAGTGTCTGACATATAGTAGGTACTATATAAATGCACTGTATAAATTCAATTCATGACTCAAACCTTAAGGAAACTATTAACAACTTGGTACACCCAAAAAGAAGAAAACCCTAGTGAGGCAACTTACAACCATGATATTCAAGAATGGTAGCAACATTTAATCTAGATCAGGGTTTCTTAAATTTTTCTACTTCTGACCCATTTTTCCCCAGGAAATTTCTATGTGAACCTGAAAATATAAGATATACATTTTGATCCCTACATTCAGTTACCATATTCCATATGGAGGCCTGAAAAAACTGAGTTATAGAGAAAAGAAATCCTACTTCCCATGTGAGATTATTCCTGATTTCTTGCGCCCTCCCTCCCACCACAAGAAATTGTTTTGATTTTTTTTTTTTTAAACAAAATTTGGATTTCACTGGTTTAGGGAACTCTTGAAATTCAGTTTAAGGCTTGCTCCATAATTTCTAATTGTGAGATAATAAAAGGTTAAGAAGCTTACCCAAGGTCACAAAACCATCATCTATCAGCTCAGATCTTCCCAATCCTGAGACTGGCTCTCTCCCTCTACCAACTGCTGATGTTTTGTCCTCCAATACATGCATTTGGCATTTATTCACAAACATTATTGCTGCTTGTTTTGCAAGGCTTGTTTTCATTTTTCTCTCTATGTTTCCTGCATTTAACAAAGGTCCTGGCACCCAACAGGTGCTTCATTATTGTTTGTGTGGGGAAGAAGAAGGAATGCTAACAATTTATAAGTATTTGTAAAGAACAGCTTAGGGTAGAGGAATTAAGAGCATAGAATCATAGATTAAATATTCCCCACAACCCCAGAGGCCTTCTCTTGCTTGGACCAAGAGAGAAGGGTCAGCAACAATAAGCAGAATTTCAGCTCAAGCCAAGGAAAAACTTCTGAACAATGAGAGCTGCTACTTGGAGGAAAAATGAGTTTGCCATCACAGGAGGTCATCAAGCTGTTCCACAACTTGTCAGAAATGTTGTGAAGCAGATTCCTGTGAATTATGTGATGAAAATACCTACAAGGTAGCCTAAAGTTTGAGGAAGCTGATGGATTCTCTCTCTCTCTCTCTCTCTCTCTCTCTCTCTCTCTCTCTCTCTCTCTCTCTCTCTCTCTCTCTCTCTCTCTCTCTCTCTCTCTCAACTTTTTATTTTCAAAACATATGCATGGAGAATTTTTCAACACTGATCCTTGCAAAACCTTGTCCCTTCCCCCCCGAAGCCTAGCCTAGATGGCAAGTAACCCAATATATGTTAAACATGGTTAAAAAGAAATAATTAAATCCAATATATGTATACATATATTGGCAAGACTGAGTATCTTAGCACAATGGGATATTAACAGCAAGATATAGTGGAAAGAACAAAGGAAGGGCTAACTCCTAAAAGAAGTCTTGTCTGATTCAATTAGCTCTTAATGTCTTTATCCAGAAAAATCCAAATTTAAAATCTAGCCTCTCACATTTACTAGCTGTGTTATCTATCCTGAGCAAATCACTTAGCTGCTGTGAAACACAGTTTCTTCACCTATAAAATGGGGATGATAATAATAAAACCTATTTCCTGTGGATATTGTGGAAATGTAATGTTTTTAAAGTACTTTGCAAACTTTAATTTACTCTGTAAGTGTAGATATAGATATAAGTACATATATAAACACATACGCATATACATACATATACACACACACAGAACTGTATGTATGTTCTGTATCTGTTTCTGTGTACAAATGTGTTATTTCCACAATAGAAGGCTCCTTCCTTGAAAACAAGGACAAATTCCTTGTGTCTTTGTATCCCCAGCATCTAATACATTGTCTGGCAAAAGAGAAAGGCTATAATCTATATTTGTGGAAATCTCAGTCTAAAAGAAGAGATATAAAAAGTCATTTCTTCCTCTTCTCCCTTTTTTCCTTTTTTCCAGAGGGGAAGAGGTCTGTGACGGTAGAACATTGCATATAACATCAAATTTTTAAATCAGTTTTGCTGGATTTTTTTTCTCTTTTAGGAAAAAAGAAAGAGATAAAGCTAATAGATGCAAAAACAAACAATATCAATAAAAATCAATTTAAAAACAAAGGCTTATTAGTTGATGAACTGACTGGGAGACCTGTTCTGTGTTCTAAGTGTTAGTTATGAACCTAGGTGAGGTGCTTGGCCATTGTAAGCCTCCATTTCATCTCTGAAATAAGGAATTGAAATAGTTGGTCTCTGAGCCTCTTTCCAGCTCTTAACACTCTATGAGAAAAAAAGGAGAAAGAGGAAGACAAAAAAGAAGAGAGGAAGGAGAAGGAAAGAGGGAGAGAGAGAGAAAGAGAGAGAGAATGAGATGCAAAGACAGAAACAGAGAGAGAAAAAAAGAGAAGTGAGGAATAAAGGAAAGAAGGAAGGAAGGAAGGAAGGAAGGAAGGAAGGAAGGAAGGAAGGAAGGAAGGAAGGAAGGAAGGAAGGAAGGAAGGAAGGAAGGAAGGAAGGAAGGAAGGAAGGAAGGAAGGAAGGAAGGAAGGAAGGAAGGAAGGAAGGAAGGAAGGAAGGAAGGAAGGAAGGAAGGAAGGAACAGATGAACAAACAAGCAGATGAATAAACGAACAAAAGAAGGAACAATCTTCTAGCTTTCATTAATATAAAATTCATGAATGGTTCTGAAAAGAAAGCACACCAAAATATGAAAACTCCTAATTTCCAAACATTAAAATGATGTGTAGAGGGAAGGAAGAAGTAGCATCATTCAATGCACATGTTTAATACATTGGAGAACCTTTCTTACTTCTCTTCTCCAAATATCAATGCACATGTCAAGGGCCTGATTATTCCTTCTGTAAGCGACACTGACAATCTCATGTTCTGCCTATATTTTTCCATCTCCCCAGTACTGCAAAGCCTATAAGTTGCTAGTTGTATCAGTCATCCCTCCACATCTCTTATATCCAATCCCTCCATTCCACACATACCTTGATTCCTGCAATAGAGTACTCATCTTTCAAATCACTGCGCTATTCCTAAAACAGATTTCTTCATATCCCTCCTATCTCAAAATATCCAGGGATTCCATATTGCCTCTGAGAAGAAGGGATCCCATTTAAAACTCAAAAGGAGCACCGGAGGTCCTTTTTCCCAGACCCAAAAACTAGAGGTCAAAGCAAGGTGAATGTAAATCATTCTTTCCAGATCTGCGCCTCATATTACCTGAGCAATTGCCCTTTTCCACTCACACAGACCACTAGTCATTGCTTTATTTTCTAAGATTGTTCTATACTCAAATAACCATTCAAATAAACCAATGCAATGAAATATCTTCTACACCCACATTCCCTGTCTGTCTGCTCCAAGTTCGACCTAATTCCTTTTCTCCTGGACCCTTGCCTCTCCTTTCCAACCACAAGAAGCATGGGGCCTAATTTTGTTCTGGGGCAAAGGCGTGAAAGCCAAAGGCTTAACAGAGTTGTAATGTAGCCCTCTGGCATTTAGACTGGACCCCACATTCACAGAGTCTAAGTCACAGAACTAACTTGTTCTCATGTGCTAGACAACTTCAGTTGTAATTCCCCTCAATTAAAGATAAATAAATCAAATCTACAGGAAAGTAAGTCAGCTTGTCTGGAGTCAAGGAGAGGACAAGATTACTGTGGGCCAGTTAATAATGAGGTAATATTTTAAAATACAGAATTCAGAGCGTAAAGCCCTGGATTCAAACTTTCGACTGGACAAATCACTTGATCTCTGAGTCCTAGTTTTCTTCTCAATGAAGTAAGAATAAAGCTACCTCTCTGCGTTGTCAAATGTAAACCAGCTGGGATGACACAAAGCTTGGAGAATTACAAAACTATGAATTATAATACCAACCCAAATCTAAAAGTTAAATAAAGTTATCTTGGATACATAGCTTGGGGAAGATAAACAGGTAAGGGGAGAAACAATGCATGAAGAGTATTTTCCAGGGGTGTCATTTGCAAGAAGTATTAAATTTCTCCTTTGTCTGAAAGAGGAAAAAAGGGGACTAATAAGCGAAAACTGCAAAATTAAACTGGCTTCAGGTCAGGAAAAAACTTGCTAGCAATTAGAGTAGGGCCAAAATGGAATGGGAGATAGCAGATTCTCTCCTCACTAACGATCTTTATTATATATTTAAAAGGAATAGCAAATTGTAACTAATAGATTTGTGGGTTTTGTGTACAAGCATCTTTGTTTCTATGCCATTATGTTATGGATGCTTATTTTTTTAATTAGAAATTAAATAAAAATTTTAAAAGTAAAATTTTAAAAGGCAAAAAAAAAGAATAACTATATAACTATATATATATATATATATATTTCTGAGCAAAAGCTGGGATGATCACTTGATTGGGGATATTCAGAAGCATCTCTTTTTTTTTTTCAAAAATGGGTTTGACTAGATGGTGGTCTCTGAGGTTCATACCAATTATGAAGTTCTTATTTTCTAGAATTTCCAGGATCTGCTGATGTGACAATCTGAGACTCGGAAGATCTGGCTTCAAATACTTTCTATCAGGATAACTGTGGTTGTCACATAATTTTTCAGGATGTCAGTTCTTTATATGTGAAGTGGTTGAACTTGATGACTTCTGCAGCCTTTTCTAGTGATAAACCTGGTCTCCATCTTCTTAGAGAATAAACCCAGCACTTTTCTCTGGAGTTCAGATTGGAACCCTTTCTGGATGATCTTTGTTTGGCATGGCAAATCCAAACAACAAGCTTTCTGAGAAGTGATGACAGACCCTGAATATCAAACCTCTCTCTGGGCCATGAATAATGCTACTCCTGCTATTCTCCTTGGCTCGGCCATCTGCATGGATGCAGCAATGAGTGGCAAGCAGGAAGGTGATTTCAGGCATCCTCATCTGCTGGATGGGTCACTGCAGGCCTTCTGAGCTTTTCTTAGCCAAGTGACCCGGGTCATCCTGCTAACAAAACTTGTAGGACACATTCTGAACGACAGAGATTACACTCCATCCCTTAGAATACTCCTAGGAACAGGATTAATGGCCAAATGGATGACCAAATCCATGTGGGATTAGGGGATTCAAGAAAGCCACAGGGCCCGAGCATAGAGGAGGCCAGAGACATATTTTGCAGGGGACCGAAAAGAAATCTTCTTTTGTACAGGATGACCTAGTGCAAAGAGAAATCGAATCATTCGAGCCAGCTCTGCAGGAGGATGAAGGAAGAACATGAAGAGCAAAGACCAGAAGAGCGAGGGGGAGGTATAGCAAAGAGTGAAGTTAGCAAAAGCAAAAGGAGAACTTGGAAATTGAAACCAATGGAAATGGGAGAAGGAAGTCACAGAGAGAAGCAAACTTTAAAAAATAAAAAGAATGGGGAAATGATTCAGTTGTTATTCTGAGGAATAGAGAGTCAGGAGGGGGGAAAAAAAGAATAAAAAAAAATTAGAGAAAGAAACAAGGGGGAAATTGAGAAGGAAGCTGGAGTGAACACTTCAATGGTACTGAAACAATCTCAAATTAAAAACAAAAGCCAAGTTTGGAGTGGATAATCTCTTCTCACCAGTTGCTCAGCAGTGACTACAGCAAGTAATTGGTTCTAAATCCCAGAAAAACTAAACAAAAACCAATACAAGAAAGCAGAGAAAAGCATTATTGATGAGACTTTATTTATATGCGAAAAGTTTAATTTTTTGTTGTTGTTGCAATACTAAACAAAGTATTTTGATGCCCTGGTATTGGCCGGGATGAACATCTTCTCAGATCTGTTTTTTGCCCCCGGTTTAATTTCAGCCTATGCAGGGTCCTGGCATGCCAAAATGCAAAGTGAGCAAGCTGCTGGATGGCAATGGGGTTGCCAACTTTAATTCGAGCTTATGATTTTTGCCATCTCTCATTGTTCCCACATGCATCTTCCCAATTAAGCTCAAAGTTTCAGCAGCCTCATTAGTTCTTCAGGCTTTATGACTCAAGCTTGACTGGGGGGTGGGGGGATAGAGACCCACAAAACAAAGACTGCAATGTCTTCAGAAGTTGAAGAAAATTCCAGCATTGTCAGGGAAGAAGATTCTATTTATAACCCATTTAATTTGTGTGCTCCTGAATGCATTTTCTGCCTTGAGTCTCCATTCCGCAGTTAGGAAAAGTCAATGCTTTGGGAAAGAGAGAGATGCAAACTCCTATTGCTAGGGTGAGAATTAACCCCTGAGAAGCAGTTTCTGTGACTTAAGGAATCATGTGGCAGACAGTTGTAAGATGTTCCTGCTGTTGACTCACCTAGGACAGAAAGGGACTCAAAATGATGGGGTCGGGGCCAAAAAGGGTTACTGGAAAATGTGGGGCTGGAAAATAACCGATGACTAGGTCAAAAAGATAAAGAGAGAGAAAGAGAAGGTTGTAGGAAACATCATACATATCTCTCCTGTTTGCTTTTACAGGGGAGCTATTTATGATGTTTTCTTTAGGCCTTTATATATACACAAATCCTACCTACCAATGCATGTATTATTTCATGCATGTTATATATGTATATGAATAAATTTCATTATGCACTGACTCCAAGACTTGTACTCTTTCCTTGTTACCTCTAATAACTTACCCACTGGTAAACTTGCCCTGTACCAGATATGTATGTCTTGCCATTAGCAATACAGCTTTCCTTCCTTCCTAGAATTCAGATCTTTAACTGAGAATATATACATTGCATTGTGGGATTAATGTTACATTGTTACACCATTGTTGGTGGCATCAGCTTGCCTTGGTGAGGAGAGCATAGGATATACAGTCACAGTTGGCATCCTGGCTCTTAAAGCATGGGTGAGCATGGCCAAGGTTTTTTCCCCTTTTTTTTTTTTTTTTTTTTTTTTTTTTTTGGCAAGGCAATTGGAGTTAATGATTTGCCCAGGGTCACACAGTTAGTAAGTATTAACTGTCTGAGGCCAGATTTGAATTCAAGTTCTCCTGACTCCAAGACTGTTGCTCTCTATATTGTGCCATCTAGCTGTCCCTGTTTCCCCTTTCCAAATCTCAATTTCCAAACTGTCAAAGATTTTGTCTAGCTCTAAATCTAGATCTTTTTGATCATCTCTACCTCTAGTGTCTCCTCTTCAACTTATTTCATTTTTATTAAATGTTTTTAGAAAAGACTGACGGCAAAAGAAAAAGGGAATGGCATAAGATGAAATGGATAGATAGTGTCATAGAAACAATGAACACATGAATTTTAATATATGGCAGATGATAGAAGGGCTTAATGTACTTTGATCCATAAGGTTATAAAAAGTAGGACACAACAACAAAATATATCTATGTGTGTATGTATATGTATATATCATATACAAATTACATATATTCCTGCCCATGACTTGTTTGTACATAGTTCTCATGTCGTCTTTCCCATTAGATTGTAAGCTCCCCAAGGGCAATGACTATCTTTTACTTCTCTTTGTATCTCCAGAGCTTAGCAGAGTGCCTGGCACATATTAGGAGCTTAATAAATGAATTCTACAAAACATGTATACTTTTATCTCTCCCTGTAGAATTTAAGCTCCTCAAAGATGGACCTGTCTCACTTTTGTCTTTCAATCCCCGATACCCAGAATATCAACTGGCATATAAGTACAAATGTTTGCTGACCTGATACCTTTACTCTACCATCATATTTTTTTTAATTATTATTACTAGTCGATGACATTTTATGGCATATAAGATTTGTGACATATTTTGCATAAATTTTCTCATTTCTGAATCACAACAATTCTGCAAGTTAAGGGCTCTGATTATCCCCATTTTGCAGGTGTAAACAATGAGATTCAAAGAGAAGTGACTACAGCTGGTGGGTGTTTAGAGCAGTGGTCCACAAACTTTTTAAATAGGGGGCCAGTTCACTGTCCCTCAGACTGTTGGAGGGCCGGACTATAGTAAAAACAAAAGCTCACACTCTGTCTCCACCCCTCAGCCCATTTGCCATAACCCTGCTGGCCACATAAACAGCTTCAGTGGGCCTCATCTGGCCTGCTTTAAAGCATAATTCAAACCTATACATACCATACTGACCCCATCTGAGTCTCACGCTCTCTCCATTATTCTCTATACCACCTGCCTTTCTAGTTTAAGCCTCCTTCTCATCACTACAAAGCGGATGTACATTGGCGGATAGGGAGGCGAGGAGTGATATTTTTTTGGCCAGGATCCTGCCTGAGGTTTCATGCAATCGTGGTTCGAATCCTCTGCAGTGATTGATTATGAAGAACCTTGCAAGCATAAGCACATTAGCTTCATCCCACTCATGGATCCCAACCAAATTAATTTTCTCTTGTGCCAGTTCTATCATCTCCCCTGGGTTTACAAAGGAGTTTTACTAGGCTATTGGAGCTCAAAAAGGACTGAACATTTTCAGTCCTGGCAGGCACTTAAAATAGTACTTAAAAATAAAACAATGGGGATGAGTTTTTAGCTTTCTAAAGCTTTTAACTCTAGGTTATTTTCAATTGAAAACTAAATACACAAAGAGAGCTTGCTTCAAGATTTTTTTTTTTGAGGGGTGAGTGAGGAGGGAGGGATGAGGAAGAGAGAGCACAATTATTGTTCTAACTATTGCACTGAAATACAGTCTTGAATCTTGTCCAGAAAACTTTAGAAATTTCAAGGTCTTAATCCTGGAGTTGACTAATGAATTTAAGTGAAAATGATCAAAGCAAAAAGCAATTGGGGTAAAGATACAAATACATTCCATGGAAGGAACACCTCCTGGCTTAAGGTTTTTCTTTCTATTTGTTGTGTTGGCCAAAGTAAGCTAGCACACAGCTCCCATCACAATGACATAGTAGATCAGTGCTAGTAGAGGACGATCCATATCCAGGATTTCAACTTCTTGGATAGGTTTACACTTGGATGTGAGCTATTCCTCGCTCCCTGGCATGGGCTCCACTCTGAGCCATCTGCCAGAGTGGAACATTGCCCACCCAAAGTTATCTCGCCAGCTCCCAGAGACCAGAGGTGCAGATCACAGCAAGAAGATTCTCCAAACTCAAGCAGTTCCAAAATCTGAACTCCTGAACTTTGGCCTTTTTTTTTTCAGGGTCCTACACTTCTGGACATTTTGCAGGGCTTAAATTAGTTCAGCACTTGAGATACAATTCTTAGGAGAAAAAAAAAAAAAAAATATATATATATATATATATATACTGGGCATTTGGGCGACGGAGACAGTTACTAAAAAAGAGAATCACGGAGGAGGTTCTAATTATTTCTGGTGCTGTTTCCTGACCTCAAAAAGTCCTTTTTATCTTGTTTTTTTTTTTTTTTCTGGTCTTACAATCCACATTCTTTGCAGTCACTGCAATTGTTTTGTTTTACAAAAAAAAAAAAACCAACTATAGTACTTGGACTAGACACTTTTTTCCTTCCCCTTGAAGGTCAGACTCATTGAAAAATTTATCTATTCACAACTAGCTTCCCAACATGACTTACTTAATCCTGTTTTTATTTCTTTGACCAGTTTGAAATCTAACCATTCCCGCTAAGTTTTCTGTCTCCCCATATGTGAGCAGACATCAATATTTCCCAATTTTGTTTTTAAATAACTCCTCCCACCCACCAAGACAACACTGATTTGGAAATAAGAGAACTGTGTTGGAAACAGGTCTGAGTGAGCCAGGTTGGGAAGTCTGAAATTGAAATACATATGGAAGGGAGGGGAGAGTCCCACTTGTTCCATTCCCAAAATTCCTACTTAGTTACAGCGCCATTATCAATGTCAGACTGACATTAACTAAAGGAGATCACAGTGTGCCTGCCCCTTAATGGACTCATCTAAGAGGAGACAGCATGGTCTTCATGTCACAGGTCAGATAAAAGCCTCTAATCCTAACTACATGGCAAGAAAACTCAACAAAGTCAACGTGTTGAAGAAAAACCCATCCTCAGACTTTTTTCTTAATTAAGTGACATGCTACATTCAGCACTGTATGATCCGTTCAGAGCTGAAAGGGGCTTTAAAGAGCTTCAAGTCCAATCTCCTCGTTTTACAGAGTTGAAGACTAAGGTACAGAAAGGCATTGGGATTGGCCTAGGGCCACACTGCTAGATGTGAAGCCAGGGCTTTCAAACTACCACCGATGGCCTCTCTACTATACCGCACAGTCCACTAACACTCCAGAAGAAACTGCAAAGGGAGAACTCCTTCATCAAGCACAACTGTGGGAAGTCATCAAAGGATTATTTCATGATTTCTGTGATCATCTTGAAAACCAGAAAAAAAAAAGCAAAACTTTTATATTATCCTTGACACTAGTAAGGTTCTCTTAACAAGGGAGAAAAGGGGGGGGGGGGGAGAGAGAGAGAAAGGAGGAGGAGGAGAAGGAAAAGGAGGAGAGAAGTGAGAGAGGAAGAAGGGGAGGAGGACTGGTAGAGGAGGAAGAACAGAAGAAAAGAACAAGAGAAAGAGGAAGGGGGAAGTAGAGGAAGAGGGAAAAGATGAGAAAAAGTAACAGAGAAGAGAGAATTCAGAACAAAGACACACACGCACACACCCACACACACACCCATAATATGATTTCAGAGCAGAAGTTTTTAATCTTTTCTGTGTTCTGAACCCCTTTGGTAATCTGATAAAATTTATAGATTCTTTCAGAAAAAAAAATTTTTTATTGAAAACTAAAGGCAAAATAAGAAAAAACAATAGAAAAAGAAAGATAAAGGAAAACAAAAAAAAACATTGTCATGTGCATAGCAGAATATCAGGAAGGATTCAAAATGTACAACAGTAAATTTAATTTCAAAAAAGCATATGTAATAATAGAAGAGATGGGGCAGCTAGGTGGCGCAGTGGATAAAGCACCAGCTCTGAAATCCTGAGTTCAAATCTGGCCTCAGACACTTAGTACTTCCTAGCTGTGTGACCCTGGGCAAGTCACTTAAACCCAATTGCCTCAGCAAAAAATAAATAAATAAAATAATAATAATAATAATAGAAGAGATGATATTTATGACTGTCCATCTTTACTGTCTTGAACATTATTCTTTTGTTCTCTGCTGTACACTTTTTACTTTATTCTTTTTATCCCTTTCATCCCCACCCTCACTCCCACCCCTCCCAAGCAGGCTACATTTAAGCAAGGAGATAAATGAATATATACGCACATCTGCACACACCACACATATGCATATATCTATAAATATACATACATATACCTACATGCATACATATACACACATTTATACATGCATTGACATGCATGTAAAATAATATTCATATGGCTGAGATAATGAGATTTCTCTTGATTGTTTTTAAATTCTCAAAATGAAATACATAGAATTTTTTAAAAATAAGTTGAACTAGAATTATGAAAAAATTAAAGGAAAAAGGGGAAACCCACAGAGCCCAAGTAAGAACTCTTGCCCCACAAAAAGTCAAGCCAATGAACACAATCTTAGAACGTGGAAGCTGACAGGAAGGTTGTAGACCTGGATGACTAGAAAGTGGCAGAAAAGGAAGAGGGGGTGGTTTGGGGGGGAAGAGAATTATTAAAATCTGCAATCTATTGCAACCCATTCATGCTTTCTCATCCTATATGACTCAGTCTATCTCACTCAAAATGAAAAGTAGGGAGCAGGGTTCTTAGTCACCTCTCACTGTCTCCAAGTATAGAACCCATTCTTTTGTGGTTCTTGCTATGGCCACAAGACAATCTGGAAGCAGGAGATGGAGATGTTCAGTGGTAAAGGAAGGATTTTCCCAGGGGCACCACCTCTAACTCACTTTTAAATCTTTTGCAATCTTTAAATCTGTCTGACACCAGCATTATACTAAAATTGCCCTCTCAAAACAATTAATAACTTACTGACTAAATCCAACAGCCTTTTTTTGATTCTTGATTCTTCTCCTAGCTGGCGTATCTGCAGCTTCTAACCCTGGGCCACTACTTCCTCTTCAGTCCTCCCTTCCCTATGCTTTCCATGATGTCTATGGGTACTCTGCTCTCTAGGTTTCCCAGACCCTGTTCTAACTGGGGTCTTCTCCCAATCCGACCCCTTTTCTTTAGTTTCCTCTACTGGATCATTATAAATCTCCAAACCAGAAGCATGACTGCTTGCTCTCTAAGGGTAATTAAGCTGGGCTAAAGTGTCTGCATAAGGACCTTTACCTGCTAGTTGGACACAGGTGACTGGTATATTAACTCCACTTTGACTATTTCATTGGGCTCGTTTTCTACAGAGCTCACTATACTCAGAAAGCCACAAGTTTTGTCCAAGTTCTAAGCATGTCCTTTCCAATCATTAGGGGTTAAAATTTCAAAATCCAAATTCTGTAATACCATCTTAACGTAAACTGATGTAGCCCCATAAAGAGTGCAAGCCTTTTTCAGATCTTTGATAATTTCCAGATTAAAGGAGTGTATCTTCTCCTGGCTTGACCTGAAGAGTCAAGCTCTTCAATCACAGGGTATACTTCTATTCTCAAACCAGATGAATCTTGTCCTTCCTCATTAGCTTTAACTAGTGCCTTTTGTAATGGTGAATGAAAACACAACAAGGTCAGGAACTATTTCACTTTTGAATTTTTATCTCCCAACCCTGGCAGAGTAAATATTTCATCTATATCTAATCAGCTGGTTGACTGACTGATTAATTCGAGGCTGAGCCCTGGACCTTCTTCTCACCTCTCCCCATTCTCTCCTTTGGTGACTTCCTTTGTAACCCCTACAAGGGAACTCTGGGACCTGCACCCCTAGTCCTGCATCACCAACTGCCTACTAAACATCTCCAACAGGATTACTACAGATTTCTCAATGATCTGCAAAATGTCCAAAATTAAATTAATAATCTTTACACATATACTTCCCTCTTTCTCTCAAGGGCACAGCCATTTCTAAGTTTCACTGTCAGAATTACCTCTATCTATATTCACTCCCCTCCAGAAACAAGCTGAAGCTGATCAGCTTATCTCACCCCCCCCCCAACTCTCCTATTCATCTCCTTCTTCACAAATTTACTGCCATCTTCATCATCCTTCACCTGGACTACACAATGTTTCCTCACTGGCCTCCAGTTTGCCATTTCTCCCATTTGTAATTCAGCCCCTACAGGCATAAACCTGACCCAATCACTCCTCTGCTCAAACTGCTTCAGTAACTCCCTATTGCTCCTAGAAAACAAGAGAAATAGCTCAGCCGGGAGTTTTGAAACCTTCCCCATTCAGGCTCCAGTTCATCCTTCCAGATTCATTCCATATTATTGCTTTTCACGTGCAAGCCCCAAAGTCAAAATTCCAGTTCCTTCTTGCATTCTTTTTTGCACAGGCTAAACCCTACTACTACGAAAACACTCCCTCTTTACTCCAGCACTTAATATAGTGCCTGATACATAGTAGGCACTTAATGTTTATTGATTAATTGACTGATTAAAATACTTCTAACTTAGAGAAGAGGCAGCTAGGTGTTGCCAGAGATAGAGCACAGGGCTTGTGGTCAAAACTGAGTTCAAATCCTGCCTTGGATGCTTCCTAGCTGTGTGATCCTAGGCAAGCCACTTAACTTTTCAGTACTGCAGTAAAAATAGGAGTAGCCATGTTTAACATATATTGGATTACTTGCCATCTGCAGGGGCGGGGCGGGGGGAGGGGGGGAAAAGGAACACAAGTTTTTACAAGGATCAATCAATGGTTAAAAAAAAATTATCCTTGCTTATGTTTTAGAAATAAAAAGCTTCAATAAAAAAAAAAAAAAAAAAAAAAAAAGCACATAAAAAACCAGGGGTATCTACCTTGTAGGGCCATTGTGAAGATCAGATATTAGTTTGGTCAAATTTAACCAAAAATTAATATACATAAAAACCTTTACAAACCTGAGTGAGTAGTTAGCCATTATCTTAGAAGCATCAACCTTTTTCAAAGCTCAGCTGAGATGTGATTTCCTACCTGAAGCATTCTTGATGGCCCTAGCCTCTCCCCATTCAATAATTTGATATTTTCTTAACTGGATATAGGTGATATTGCTCATTCCATAGGCTGTAAGCTCCATGAGGGCAGAGACTATTTTGTTTTTATTTCTGTATGCCAGAGCTTGCACAATGTCTGGCAAGCAGCATGTGCTTACTAAATATCTGAGTCAGAATGCATCGATCAATGCAGCCACCGTGGACATCATGTAGCTAACTTGCCCCCGTTCAGTTCTCTAATGCATTTGTATTTCTGCCATCTCTACTCCATGTGTTCAACCGAGCATTAAAATGGAGAAAATCAACCACATTTCATCCCCATGATGACTCAATAGTGAGTAACATGGTGACACAGCCAGGAGTCAAAGCCACTTGATCTGTCTGTCCATCTGTCAGTGACACTCAAAATACCAACTCCTCCAATCTTTTCACAAAGTCTACAAGGTGCATTGCAAAATGTAAATCGATCTTCCTGAAGGATATTGAGACAAGGTTCTGACCTGATAGAGCTCAGATGACAGGTCAGACACTAAGAAAAGCAGGTGAGTAAGTACACAAGGTTAGTTCAGTTGATCAGTCCAGTCAATCAGCCCATGAGCATTTATTAAGCACTTACTATATTCCAGGCATTGTGTTAAATCCTGGAATAAACACAAAATAAATCCGCAGACAGCCCCTGTTTCCCAGGAGTTCAAAGTCTAATGGGAGAGACAACATGCAAAAAACTATAAACAAACATGATAGAAGCCAAATAAACTGGGGCCAAAAGTAAGCGTACCTGAGTTGAGAAGAGGGAAAATAATGACTAATAAGAGCAGCTGGTTTTAGATCAAGTTTTAAGATTATCAAAGCACCTTCTATATGTTATCCCATTTGATTTTCACAATGAACCTGTAGGTGGGTGCTATTTTCTTCCTTTTACAGATGAGGAAACTGAGGCTAGACAGGTTAAATGAGATGCTCAAGGTTACACAGCTTAGTAACTTTCTGGAGCAGGATTTGAACACATATCTTCCTAGTATGCTATATCCTACACTCCCCAGATGCCCTCAAAAAGAATCCAGAGAAAAAATATGTAGAAATAACACTGGAAGAAATGTAGTTTCTGATGAGAAAGAAAAATTCATCTCTTCTCCATTCATCTTTACAAGAAAGCTCTGGCTAAAGGAGATAGAGAGTGAGCCTTTTGTTCTGGGTAGTTCTGGGTATTTTGCAATTGACAGAAGTTAAAGAATGAAAACCATTACCAGGTGCCTAACTTCTTAGTAAATTTAAAGAATCCTTTTGAAAGAATTTTGGAAAAGGCAGCTGGGGCACAGTTAATAAAGCCCTAACTATGGAGTCAGGAAGACCTAAATTCAAATCTAGCTTTAGACACATACTGTGTGATCCTGGACAAGTCACTTAACCCTGTTTGCCTTAGGGGGAATAAATAGAAAAATTTAGGAAATATGAATTGAAATATTCATTTATTAAAACATGTATAAATATTATCACCCCCTGAAGAATATAAGCTGTTTGAAGACAGGGACTATTTCACTTTTGTCTTTGTGGCTTTGCAGTCGCAATGCTTGACACAGAATAGGCACTTAATAAATATTTGCCCAGTGATTGATAAAAGACATGTTCTTGGATCAACTTTCATGCCCAGAGGTGCCATCCTGTCTTAAGGTTAAAAGGTAGACTTGGGAGTGCGCTAAAAAAGTCAGAAACAGGAAAACTCTTCTCAAATAAACAGCAAGATCAAGAAAAATGATGGGACATCCAGAGCAAAGGAAATTAACAAATACCAATATTTCAAGGTACGGTTGGTACGCTTTCAAATGGTTTGTCTGAATCACTCAAAATAATGCAGAAAAAAAAAAAAGAGTAACTACATAAGAATGTTAAAACTTGTAAGTTTACTGTTGTTGCTGTTGTTTTAAATAATCTTCATTTCCACATTCTATCTATCAGATTCAAATTCAGCTCTATTGGCTCTAATTCTTCCTCCCACTATGATCTTTCCACTAATCATCTATACAATATTGTAAAGGATTTATTAGAACACCCTATAATTAATAGCCACAACACTTTATACCAAGAATGATACAGATAATTCACAACATCAGCTCGGCTTTGAAACATCTGAAGTTGTCAAAGTAGAGAAAGGTAACAGGAACAAAATTTCTGGAAACTCATTCAACAGCTTCTCATGCTCCAGTTTGTTCAAATGAATGACCACAAAAGTAGCATTTGGAAAATGGCTAAAACAACTGCAGCAATGCAGAAATGGAAGAGAATATGATTGCAATGTAGACAAATAATAAAAGTGAATTTAGAGAAACATGGGAAGACAGAGGAACTGATGCAGAGTGAATTTAGTAAATGAAATTCAGAAAGAGGAAAAGGATCCATATGTACAAAAATACTTAGAACAGCTCTTTTTAATCAGAGCCAAGAACATAAAAGTAAGGCAGTGACCATCAATTGTGAATGGCTAAACAAACTACAGTTTGTGAATGTATTATGTGATATTATGGGTGATGACCTGTACTCTAATCCAGACTCAGATACTTAGTAGCTTTGTGACCCTGGACAAGTCACTTAACACTGTTTGCCTCAGTTTCCTCACCTGCAAAATGAGCTAGAGAAGGAAATGGCAAACTATTGCAACATTTCTGTCAAGAAAATCCCAAATGGGGTCACAGAATTGAACATAATATTATTTGTGCCATAAGAAATGACAAACGAAGAATATCAGAGAAATCTCAGAACTTTCCTGATGGACCAGAATAGGGAACAGAACTTAAGTAGAACAGTTGATAAGTCAACATTATAAAGGCAAACAACTCTGAAAGACTTAATAATTCTGACTAAGGCAATAACCAACCAAGACTTTAGAAGATTGATTCCAAAGCATGGTATCCACCTCAAGGAAGAGAGGTGATGAATGAAAGGTGCAAAATAAGATACACATTTTCATCCATAACAAGTGAAGGACTTGACTCTAAGCTACAAAGATTTTCCCCCCTTCTTTTTCATTTAGGGAAAGAGAGTGAGGGAGGTGGGAGAGAGAAAAATCAAGAATTTTTTATTTAAAAAATAATTTTTTAAAAAGTACATGAGAGAAAATGAAACTTATTAGCTTTTTTGTGAAAGAGGCAATGATGGGTGTGTAGACTGAAGAATCTATTGCCTGGACATGGACAAAGTGGAAATTTGTTGTTTGTTGTAAGGTCATGGAAAGGTGGACAACATGGAAATTTGTTTTGCTTGATTATCCATATTTATTATTGTTCAGTTATTTTTCTGTCATGTCCAACTTTTCATGACTCCACTTGGGGTTTTTTTTTTTTGGACAATTCTTTCTCCAGCTTATTTTACAGATGAGGACACTGAGGCAAACTGTGTCACACCAGTAGTAAATATCTGAGGCCAGATTTGAACGTAAGAAAATAAGTCTTCCTGACTTCAGGCCTAGCACCTATCCATTGTGTTATCCAAGGGTTTTCTTCTTTTTTCTTTTGTCCAAAAGGGACAGGGGATAGAAAATCACTTTTCTGTTCACTTAAAAAAAATGACAATACACAGAAGAGATCAGAAGGAAGGCCAAAAGGAATCACAAAAACTGGAGAGACAAATATTATATTTTGAATTTATTATATCTTTTAAAAGAAAAGTATTGATGATTAAAAAAAAAGGCAAGCTTTCTATGACAGAGATCTGCAGTTTCATGTGCCATCCTCATTTTCAGTTTTACTGTTTATATAGATAGGGATGTGCTCGTGCTATGTTTGTTAGCATGATTAAAAAAATGAAAATGAAATGAATAAATGAAATTACCGAGGCAACCCTGCCCCAAAGATGGAATTCAAGTGCACTTAAGGAAATGGAAGCAAATTTTAATTTACTGTTAGCTTCAGTCACAGCAGGCTTTTTTTTTTTTCTTTTGGTTAAAGAATTACCTTTGGGAAGAGAAGTAGAAGCTTAATTAAAATTAAGTAATTCTGTGGTTCCTTTCCCTCTCCTCCATTCCCCCACCCCTGGGACATGAGACAACACTTAGTCCTTAGTTCAGTTATTTAGAAGAAGAATGGCCCAATGATACCTCAATGACAGCTGTGTGATTGAACAGGAAAGGAGTTGTGGCTGACCAGAAAGGAGAGTGGTTGATTTCTTAAGATTAAAAAATCATTTCAGAAAAGGAGAGAGGAGGGATCTATAACTACTTCAGACTATTTACAATGGAAATAATGCTGGATTTGTTGCCAAGAAGCCTAGATCCAGAGCCTACCTCTGACAAATGTATGAGCTAGTCATGTTGCTCCCCTGAGCCTCAGTTTGCTTATCTGTAAAATGTGGATAAAAACAGTGTCTTCCTCTCAGAGATGTTGTGAGGATGTATACACAAAGTATTTTACAAATATTACAGTGGCATATAAAAATAGTAAATAGCAGCAGGTTTACAAAGCACTTCACATGTTATTTTATTTGATCCTTACAACAAACCGGGTATGAAGATATCAATATTATCTTCACTTTTCAGATGAAGAAACTGAGCAAACAGGGTTAAGTGACTCACCCAGGGTCACCCCATTGGTGGATATCTAAGGTCTGATTTAAATTTAGGAAGATGAGTCTTTCTGACTCCAGGCCCGATGCTCTATCCACTTCCCCTCCAAAGAGGATCATAATCTATAAAAGCCAAAGTTCTTACCCCATTTTTGGCTCATGGGCTTTTTTTTGACACTCTGGGGAAGCCCAGTGATTGCCATCTCAGAACCTCATTTTTAAAAGCATAAAATACAAAGGATTGCAAATGAAACCAATTTTATTGAAACAGTCATCAAAATAATTAAAAAAAAAAAAAAAAAAAACCAGCATTCACAGACCTCAGGACTAGAAACACTTCACCCAGAGGGCAGCTACCTGGAAATAATTCTTATTTCACCCACAGCAACTCATAAAGACAAAATGGGGAGCATTTGCTGTCTGCTCTGGTCGATGGAGCCCTCACAACATTAAAATCCAAGAGCCTTCAAGCATGCAAATAAGTAAGTCTAAAAACTAGAAGAAATCTAAGAAATTGGCTGTCGAAATGTCTTCCTATTCACAGCCCAGCAGCCCTGCCCGAAGAAGAGTTAAGAACAAGACTACAGGCCAGAGAGCTCACAGGGAACTTTGAGGTCACTAATCTGAACCACCATTCCCAGTTCTGTTCTTTTTACAGATGAGGAAACTAATGCCCACAGAGGTGAGGGTTTTTTGACCAAGATCATACAGGTACTGAATGGCAGGGGGAGGATTCAGACCCATGATTCCTCTGGCTGCTGGTCCAGATTTCCTTCTCCAGCACCACACTGGCACAACAAATACCTTCTGGGTTACTATGTTTTATGAATCTAGATTTTCATCTAGCTGGTTTGTTAGAGTCTTTTAAATTAATCTTTGATAATCTTCTGAGTCACATTTATTTTTGATGAAAGAAAAGAACGACTCTTAAAATAATCTCATAGATTACCTAGTGCCACTCTTCTTGGTTTAACTGATGAAAAGCCAAGGCTAGTAGAGTAACTTCCCAAAATCACTGAGCTAATTAGTGGTGGAATGAGAACTAGAAAATAAGAAATTTTTTTATTAAAAAAAATAAACTTTTAAAAATGTAACTCTAGTGGGTCAAAGAAACATTTTAGATAAGATAAAAGAAAATGATTATAGCAAGATTATAGCAAAGCAAAGAATAAAAAATGCCAGAAACTTGTGTTTTTGTTTTTGTTTTTTTTTAATTAAAAACTTATTAAGGGGCAGTTAGGTGGTACAGTGGTTAGAGCACCAGTCCTGAAGTCAGGAGGACCTAAGTTCAAATCTGGTCTCAGACACTTAACACTTTCTAGCTATATGATGCTAGGCAAGTCACTTAACCCCAATTGCCTCAAGGGTGGAAAAACTTATTAAAATTAAAAATAAAGATAAACACAAATAAAATGCTCCCCCTAAAAATCACATTCTGCATTTCTGGGGAAGAAGTTTAAATTGAATTAAACCCAATCTTACCAAGACTAATAATCCTAAGGCATTGCCACAAAAGATAAGATTTTTATAAGTGGAATTTACTCAGAGACAATATTCTATAGCTGCCAAGTCAGAAAGTAATAAAAGCTAACATTTATATAACACTTTGAAGTTTGCAAAACTATTTACAAATATTATCTCATTTGCTCTTTACCATACCCCTGGGAGTTAGGTGCTATTATCATCTTACTTTATAGGTAAGGAAATTGAGAGAAAAGGAGTTTTAAACACTAGCTTAGAGTCATATAGCTATTAAGTGTCTAAGGCAAAATTGAACTCTGTTCTTCCCGTCTCCAGATCCAAACTTGATCCATTGTGTAATCTAGATGTCTGATGCCACAAATGTGTATTCACAAAATACTAGAAGCAAGAAAAGTTTCCAGCATTGATCAGGGTCTTTGCAGAGAAGTTAAAGAAAGAGATGGTCAAGATTTACCCAAGTGAGAAGCCCAGAATCTTTGATTTGAAAGGTCCCCCAGAAGCTATCTGTAGCTTTCAACTTACATGTGAACAGGAATGCCTTCTACAGAATGTTCAGTGAGCAAGGAGTGGAGCTGCTTCTATGACCCAGCTTTTATCTGAAACCCTCGAGTGAGAGGAAATCCAGTGTCTCCCAGGCAGCCCCACAATATTTAGGGACAGCTCTAATTGTCAGAAATCCTTCCTTACAAAGAGCCAAAACCAAACTCTCTCTGTGCAACTCCCACCCATTGCTAAAGAGAGCAAGTTTAATTTGAAGTGAAGATGAATTATGATATGCTTCAATGGGAGGGGAATGGGGGGAGAGCTAGAGGAAGTATTCCCTCCTAAATTTAAAAAAAAAAAAAAAAAAAGGTATACTAAAATATTATTGAGATCCTAAATATAATCCTAATAACAAACATTTCTGTAATACCCTTTCAGCCTCAGTTTCCCTATCTTTAAATAAGGCTTTAAAATTTGTAAAGTACTATAAAAATGGTATCTCATTTGACCCTTACAAATCAATCATAAACCAGTCATAATCCAGAAGGATAAAGATGAAACACGTAACTCACCTCCTGCCAGAGAGTGATAAACTTAAAAAGCAAAGACACATTTTTAGGCACAGCTAATGTGAGAATTTGTTTTTCTGGACTATAATTGTTTACAAATTTTTTACAATTGTTTGTTATTGGTATTATTGCTGTTGTTGTCCAGTGAGGTAAGAGAGATTGTACAGTTGGTGAATAAATGATAAATCCATGTTAATATATTGTATACATATAAATGCATATATATACATATATATATATGTATATATGTATATATGCATTCAAATCATGCTTCAGATACTTACTAGGTATGTGATCCTGGGGCAAATCACTTAACTTGTCTGATACTGTTTCCACATCTGTAAAATGGGGATCATATAGCACCCACTTCAAAGGGTTATTGGGAAATTCATTTGCGATAATGTATCTACACTGCTTTGTAAATAGTAAAGCACCACAGAGCAACAAAGAGGATCTTTTCTAAAGAGAATCACAGGCTCATCCATTTCTAGTTGGAAGCTATCACATCATTTTACAGAAGAGGCAACTGAGTCTGCTAGAGATTAAGTGACTTGGCCAGGATCACACGACCACTAAATGTCTCCAGCAGAATTTGAATTCTTCCAGCCAACTCCAAAGTTCAGTGCCCTATCCACTGAGCTAAAATCAAGCCTAACACCACGGGGTAAATAGAATCAGTTCTGTCACACAATTTTGTCTATTATACAGTCTATTGCTCTGATAACTCTCAGGAGAATGCTGCCTCCTCCAGCTCCAAGGGCAGAGTGTCCATGGTCATGATCTGTTTTTGTGATGAGACATTCCAAGTCTTTGCTCAGTTCTGGGCACTTTCCCATGTGTAGTGCTCCCCCTAACGCTCCCATGAGCAACTTACATGGAAGGAAGCTGGAGACAAAGGCAGGCAGGAACAAAATCCTTTTAAATTGGCTGTTCAGTTTGAATGTAAAATCACATGTGTATTTTCAACTTTTTTTTTAACATGACTATTTTTTCATAATAGCTTTTTATTTTTCAAAATATAGGCAAAGATAGATTTCAATTCACCCTGGCAAAACTCTGTTCCATATTTTTCTCCCTCCCTCCCTCCCTCCTGACCTCCCCTAAATAGCAAGTAATTCAATATAGGTTAAACATGTGCAATTCTTCTAAACTGTATTTTCACCTTTAAAAAAAAAAAAATTAATTCGTCCCTCCCCCCAAGATGACAGTTATGAGCCAGCTAGATAAAGAAGGATCCATTCTTTTTTCTAAAGACAGGAGCATTAGAGTTGGGGTCTTCAAAAAGCAAGGGAAATTGAATAAAATCTGATAAAATCTGAGTGGGCAAGAGGATGAATTTGTGAACCCCAAAAACATGTCTGTGAAGAAACAAACAAGACTAGTGGGATGATTAGAGAAAACAGCCTCTCCCCCCCCAAAAAAAAATGCACTACGATACTCAAAATCTGCAAATAAATAAATTGCCACATGACATGGAAACAATTTTCCTTATCTCTCAGAATTTCAAGGCTGTAAAAAGTGTATTTGTGTGTGTTGAAGAGCCAACTTATCTGAACTTAAGTTCTCTGTTCTGACCAGGAGAAAATGGCTATCCAACCCCAGGCCCCGGCTGCTGACTCATTTCTTCCTTATGGGTACCATAAGTTATATTTGTCTTTCAGATTCATTCCTCTGAAGTGTGTTTAGACACAAACTGAAACCAGAGAAATAACAGCTCATCCTTAATACATCTAAGTGTCTAAGACAGGGACTTCCCAGCAGCCAAGATAATAATGACCACTCACTCTTTTGCCACTTCCAAAAAATTCAAGATTTTTAAAAACAATAATAAAAAACAGAGTTACAGACTCAAAGTTCTTGACTTCACCAGCAGTTCTTAGTTTTTTCAGGGGAAGAGAATCTAATTTCCTGGCAAATCCACGCTTTGATTCTCTCTCTTCTAATACTGTTTGGAGTTTGGACATTTTGTTGCTCATTATTGTCTGTTACTAAATAACAGACTATGGGGAGCTGGAAGAGGAACTCATTCCCAAAAAAACTCTCTCCATAAAGTATCTATCTAGTCCCCAAACAGCTTCTGCAGAAAGACCTTCAATGAAAAGAAACCCATTCCAGCTTGAGGAAGCCCATCCTAAATGTGGGACTATTCTGATTATTAGGAAGTTTTTCCTGAAATGGACTCTAAGTGTGCCTTTTTAAGCACTATTTTTACTTCTGCCCTCTGGGGTCATGCGGAACAAGTCAAATCCTTCTTTATAAGTGGTAACCCTTGGTAACTATCGCATCTCCTATCAGAATAGAGGATAAAATATTTAATATCTATTTTTCTACCTGTTCAATTATAACAGGCCTTAACTTGGGGGACCATGGATAGATGAACCTGGATAGGGGTGAGTGGGGTAGAATTATATCTTTTTCACAATTTCACTGGTTTCCTTTGTAATCCCACATATTTTATTTTATGCATTTAAAAATATTATCCCCCGAATGGGCCCATAGGTTTTACCAGTCCCCCAAAAGGATGCAGAATACAAAAAAAAAAACTCCCTGGGTTATAATAAAGATGTGGGTTTGATTGGTTTTTATTTGGTTGTTTTCTGGAGGGAAACTGTGGTGTATTATCTGTGGATTGCTACATGATCCTTGTCCCTCCTTCAGCTCTTCCCCTATTAGCACAGATAAACAGAGGGAGCTGTAATTAATGCCATATTGCTCTTTACATACTAACCAGAGAAATTTATTTTCCTTTATAATTCTGTAATTTATGACATTCAAATGGCAATTGTTTTTTGTTTGTTTGAAAGTGGAAAACCTTTCCTTCAATCTTTATTCAGATCTCTCTATGGAGGTGGAGAGCATTTTTCTTCATGAGTCCTTCAGCATTGTCTTGGATCACTGCCTCGATCAGAGAAGCTAAGGCTTTCACAGCTGATCACTGTACAATATTGCTGTTGCTGTGCACACTGTTCACTTTACATCCATTCATTTACCTCGTCCCTGGTATTTCTGAAACCATTCTGCTCATCATTTATTATAGCACAACAGTATTCTAATACAGTCAAACTGGCAAGTATTTTTAATCCCAGAATGGAAAAAATAAATAAATAAAGTACTGGCCATCTCAAGAAGGAAAAACCGTCCCTATGACTGCCTCCTATGAGATTTTTAATTCAAAGTACCTAGGATAGAGTAGCTATAACTATAGTCAGAAAAACCTGAATTCAAATCCAGTCTCAGAAACTTTTTAGCTGTATGACCCTGAACAAAGCATTTTACCCCATTTGCCTCTGTTTCCACATCTGTAAAAATGAGATGAAGGAAATGGCAAACCACTCTAGTATCTTTGACAAGAAAACTCCAAATGGGGCCAACTGAACTGAACAGTAACAGGATAATAGATCTAGAAGTGGAAGGAAGACGGGGACCACCTAGTCTAACCTCCTCCTTTTCCAGGGAATAAAAATGGAGCCCACTGAGACTGTCTTGCTCAAGGGAACTCTGGAGTATCAGAAATGAGATTTATCCTCTGAGTTTACAGTCCGCTCTCTTTCCATCATACCACTCTGCCGAGTGGATCTTGAAGGCATTGGCCCTTCAATATAACAACCTCCCTTCCTCACATGCATTGTTTTAGAATCACAGAGAGGAGGGGCTCAGAGACAAAGCTGACCATCCTATATGGGAATGACATCTCTCCACAATAATACCCAGATTAGAAATCTAGCTTTTGTGGGAAGAACTCCACTGAGATCTGTCTCTTTCCTAAGACTTAGCACACCCTGTCTAGATACCTCTCCTACTTTTGAAGTTATCCTTAAATCAAGCCTCCATTTCCCTTTTTACCACTTCTATGCATTGCTATACTGCTCTTTAATAAAAAGAGACTTTCTTCAAATATCTGAAGACAACTACCAACAAGTTTCTCATTGTTGTTCCTTCCTGCCCAACTCTTCCTGAACCCATTTTGGGTTTTCTTGGCAAAGATATTGGAATAATTTGCCATTTCTTTCTTCAGCTCATTTTACAGATGAGGAAACTGAGGCAAACAGGATTAAGTAACTTTCCCAGTGTCACCTAGCTAGTAAGCTTCCAAAACTAAATTTAAACTTGAGATGATAAATCTTCCTAGCTTCAGACTTGGAGCTCTATCCACTGTACCACCTAAATGCCTTTCTTGTTGTCCCATAACATGATTCTGAAAGAAAGCTTAGTGAAGTTGACAGAGAAGAGCATTGGGCTTGAAATAAGAAATACCTGGGTCACTGTTGCCTCAGACACTTAACAGCTCTGAGAACTGGATTCAATCACTTAACCTCAACTTGTCTTAGCCAACTCCCTAGGACTGATCTACTAAGCCACAGACAATTTGTAAGCTGTTTTGATGGAAGGAGTTTCCATACCAATAGTTTCCCTTGCTGCCAGTATCTTAGATCCTTCCTGAATGCTTGCAACTAAAAATTAACAATCCTTGCTTTGGAGATAAAGAAACAAAGCTCAAAATGAAAGAAATTATGTAATGTAGAGAAAGGCAAATTTTGAAAACATGGAGTTCCTCTTTGAAAATTTATTTCTTCTTTAGAGCTTTACATAACTGTTACATGCAGATGGTGATTTGAGGCTTCTTTTGGCTGAGTAAACCCTAATTTAGAGACCAAAACTGCCTCTTCTGGCCTCAGTTACTAAGTTTCAAGAGGCACTCTATTTCCAAATAGTCCAAAGAGCATTTCAAAAAATAATTATAGGCACCATCAGTGATACTACTTTTTAATCTGATTCTAATAAAATCAACAAAAAATATTTCTGCATATAAATTCATGTAATTAAGGATTTACTAAGACACAGCAGCTGATCTTTGTATGACTTTTTGATCTATAGATACATAAGATGTAGAGGGTCATAATGAAAAAGAGCTAGCTTTAGAATCAGCATATCTACTTCAATTTCTTTCTGAAAGAACTGAGAGCAAGAGATTTGACCTTACAGGGTCCTCAACAGATCTCTGAGACTACTAATTGAAGACAAGTTGCTAAAGAATAGAGCTCCCATATGAAGTGCTCCCCATATTTATGAATCAAAGGTCTAGAAGAAAGGAGAGAGAGATACAGAGATAGAGAGAAGGAAGAGGAGGAAGAGAGGGAGGAAGAGAAGGAAGGAAGGGAGGAAGGAAGGAAGGAAGGAAGGAAGGAAGGAAGGAAGGAAGGAAGGAAGGAAGGAAGGAAGGAAGGAAGGAAGGAAGGAAGGAAGGAAGGAAGGAAGGAAAAAAGAGAAAGAAAGAAAAATGCATACATAATTACACAAAAAGATAAACAGGGAAACATAATAATTTTATTCATTTTAAATTAAGGGAAAGAGAGAATCAAGCAAGTTTTGTTTTGGTTTTTAATTGCTAACAATTAAAAGTTAAATGTAAAGATCTTGATGTGTTTTTATCATATTTTGTCAGAAACTGATCTGAATGCAGTTTGCTTTCCTATAAAAGCAAATAAATTGTTAAAATTAGCTTCCTTGAAAGCTTCAAAGACATAGAGAACCTTGGCCCTCATTCTTATCCTCTCCTCAGTGGCAGAGATCTGCAATGGAAAATGCAGAAATACAGCCAAAGTAAATCAAAAGGCTGGTACATTGATAAAAATCATAAGATCCTGGGTGGAATTGATTATGATGAATATTGAAAAGTTGTAACAAAAATAAGGGGAGTCAGAAAAGGAGGAGCAAATGGCAAATGTGAAGGGTGAGTGCTAAAGAGACTTTTCTAGACAGAAGAAAAAAAGACATGGATGTAAGTAGAAGCTGCATTTGAGGGACAAAGAAGAAACAGAGAAGATTCAAAACAAAATTCAGAAAACAGGAACTCATGAAAGAATGCAGAGATAAGAAAAATAAAGGCTTGTTCCATGGGTAGACAAAAGGAAACAACATTAATTCTCCATCGAGTCATTTCTCAGCTATTTCCTCTTTCCAACTATAAACAACTTCTCCTCACCCCTAGCTTCATCCTTCCTCCTATACAGCCTTTTTTTTCCCCATCTTTAACTCCTGCAAAAACACTGGTTTCTCTGACCCATTCTCAGGTACTGGAATCTCCACCCTCTACTCTCACTTCTTCCTGGGCCATCTGCCTAGGAATGAACAACGGATCATGTCTGACCCCCCTTAAATCAAATTCTATAGTCTTACAATGACCAACAAGTATTTCCACTCTCAGGTTATCATGAACATGAAAATGAATGAAACTCCAGTTTCATTATGAATTAAAAATTCTAATAATCTGCCAGTTGAATATTAATTGATTTTATTATGGCCATTGAAAAACTTTGAAAATGTATATTACTGTCAGAAAGTGACATTTGCCTTTTCATATGCTATCTCTGACCTACAGCATGTAGAACACAGATTGTTATCACTATATATGTCACCACAGTTACAGACAGGATCAAATGGATAAACATGGCCTTCTCTTACAGATGAAAGGTTTCAAATTGCCTGAACATCTACATGTTAGCTATAGAAGGCTGTAGAAAGCAAAAATGCACCCCAGAATCTAACCTTGAATAATTAATTAAAACTATTTATGGGTAATGCTACTATCTCCCACTTTCCAAGTTTATTAGTAAAATGCATACAGTAACTTTATTTTATAGAATCACAGAACATTGGAAGTGGAAGAGACATGACCAACATGTACTTCAAAGTTGTTCAATGATTTTCTCAGTGTGTGGGCCCTCTCCACTGATGCAGGACCTAAATCTCCCTATGTCTCTATATACTATCACAGATTTAGACATTAAATGGACCATAAAGACCATCTTGACTTAGTCAAAAAATTCGTTACAGAAAGGCCACCATAAAACAAGATTGTCCTATGAAAAATGAACACATCTACAATAGAATCATAGACTTTCTGATTCAATTCAAGAAGAATTTACTACAAATCTGATAGTGTCAGTTAGGCAGTGGAAACATTTTCAAAGATTAAACATGAGGCAATCCTGCCCTCATGAGCTTACATTCTGCAGGAAAATACAAGAGGTACACAGAAAAGTAAGCTGTATGCAAAGTAATTTTTTTGTGGAGGGATTAAAAACTAAAGGAATCAGGAATGGCTTCTTATAAGAAGTGGCACAGTGTGCTGAGTCTAAAGGGAAAGGGTTCTAAAAGGCAGAGATGAAGCCTGGGAGCACTGAGACATGGAAAACTTCTAAAAACTCGTTATTAGCAGACTTATTCTTTACCAGAGTTTATTTTGGGAGGAACAGGGAAGAATTGGGGATGGAGAGAGAGAGAGAGAGAGAGAGAGAGAGAGAGAGAGAGAGAGAGAGAGAGAGAGAGAGAGAGAGAGAGAGAGAGAGAGAGAGAGAGAGAGAGAGAGAGAGAGAGAGAGAGAGAGAGAGAGAGACGAGAGAGAGAGAGAGAGAGAGAGAGAGAGAGAGAGAGAGAGAGAGAGAGAGAGAGAGAGAAAGAAACAGAGAGAGCACACACGCCAAATAATTCTCTCCTATTATGAGGAGTCTGTGACTCTTTAATGTCTGTCAGAGAGTGTACTTATCCCTTCATTTTGCAAATAAAGAAAGGTCTAATAATTTGCCAGGGCTACGGAGCTGCCTAGTTAAGGATAGGGCTAAAATCTAGGTCTTCTAACTCTAATACGCCTTTTCACCACATAACACTGGTATCAACACACACACATACACACTCACTCACTCATATAGTCATAAAATTGTAATAAGTAAGAAAACGACATCAGATGGTTTTCCATCATGTCAGAAATCAAGAAATTCTAGTAAAATAGATGCTATCCAAGGCAGCTTGAACAAGTTTGTGAAAACAAGCTGTGAAATTCTTAATGTGAGCATTCATTTCCACCTTGGAAATTGGCAAATGTCAAAAATCAGGGCTTGATTTATTGTTCTGTAGATTGTTTAGTCTTAAGAAAGCAAAAGAGAAAATATAAATAATTCATATTAAACTTAAAAATGCCCACATGTACGCTTTTTTCCCCCTAAAGAGCCTGTTGTTAAAAAATATTTACTAGCATACCTTCATCTTTCTCATCTTACAGGAGTCTTAATTGCCAATGAAAGTCTTATGAAAAAAAACAAGTTTTGTTCTGGTCTCACTTGCTAGAAAGTCCTTCTGACTTTATGAAGAAGCAATTTTTCTTTCTTTCATGGTTTATCCTAAGGGTGGTTTATGTATATTACTGAGCACACAGCAAATTATCTTCTAAAGAAATGTCACACACACACACACACACACACACACACACACACACACACACACACACACTCCTGTAACTTAAAATAATTTTGAAAATAAAAAGAGCCTTTATTGACATAAATGTCACCATTGTCTCATTCCCCCCCCCCCGTCCTTTTGCTTTGTGATATTCAATATTTGAATTTTTTTTTTTTAAATTCCTCAGAAAACATTCTAGATAGACCAACCCTTACTTTTCATGGACAAGAAGACCTAGAGACTCAGAGAGGCTAAGCAGTGTGCTCAGTCAACACAAAGAGTGGTAAAGGCACAATGTGACCCCAGGGCCTCTGGATTCAATAACTCCTACTATACCATAAGTATCCACATAGGATATTAACCTATTATCTATTTAAAATGTGCTTATGCTGGATGTCTTCTGAATAACTTCGAAATTTTCTCATTAAATTTCCACTTTGCCATCAGTTTTATGTATTGGGTTTTGTTTTGGTTTGTTTTGTTTTTAAACAAAATTTCTCTCAAGGGGAAAAAGATTCTTTCTAAAAGTATGTTACATGATTTCACCCATCCTTCCCTAAAGATTTATTATGCAAACTTCATTTGCTGTCTTGGTATTGTGATATCTAACACATTCACTCCTAAAGTTTCAATTTTTTGGTGGTATTTTCTCAGTATTTTCAAAATGTTTGCATACAGTTTTGCTTGTTGCCTAAGCAACAGATGTGAACTGAGCTACAGGCCTGTCAGTCACATGCTTTGTTTCATTACGGTCCTGATCAAATGGCCCTTGTCAACTTTCCAAACTACCTCTCGTTCAAATGGCATTCAATGCTCTGTTAGCTGGAAAAATTTTTTCAAGGAAATCTCTTTGGGCATGACAAATGAACCTGCTGTGGACTCCAGTCAACTCGACCTCCTGTTTCCTATCATTCCCTTTTACCAAGGGAGATGATTTCCATTCCACAGAGATGTTTTTGACAAATGGCCAGTTTTCAAGGAAGATCACAACAAAATAAGTGGCTAGGAAAAGGCAAAAACAGCCGAAACCACACTCAAAATTCTTGCCATTTGAAATTCTGCCCAAGTTACTTCAGAGGCAGAGCTGCCAGAGATACTAAAACTAAGGAAGCCAGACTAATGGCTATTTTACCACTGGGAATTCCCTTTCCTCCAGATGCAAGGCCTTATTCAGGAGAGGTTATGACAAGACAGCAGAACTGCACTGGTTAAAAGGGTCACTGCCCAGGGAAAATACCGTTAAGGACAGAGGGAGAAAAGGACAACATATTTGTTCCTTAAAAAGCAGCATTATATAGTGACAGTTTTGCAATCGAAGGACTTGGTTTCCAAAATCTGCCTTTTACCTCACAGGTTTTGATCTGTAAATCTGTAAAATAAACAGATTGGGCTAAATAGTCTCTAAAATTCGGATTTAAAGCTATAGCCAGTTTCCCAAGAAACTAAGTCTAAAAGTGCAGACCTGATTAGTGCAATGACTAGGGAGGGGGGAGACAGAAGAGAAGTCAGCAGAAAAGGAAAAACTGAAGATGAGGGAGAATCGTGTACTGGGGGCAGTAATGAGATCAAAGGTGCATATGTCAATGGGCTTTGGCAAGGAGATGATGTGAGATGGATGAAAGAGGAAAATAGAGAAAGAGATCAGAATGATGGGAGCTCTCCCTTCTAGAAATAAGGGGTCAGATGGGGGTAGACGGAGAAACATCAGATTCAACAAATGATTGGAAGAATGGGGTGAGGGAGAATATGAAGTCAAGGGGAACATCAAGGTTACAAAACTGAAAGACTGGAAAAGTGGTACCTTCCAAAGAAAAATGTGAAAAGGGGACTCAGGGCTGGGAATAAATACTCTTTTAAATATGATGCATTTGACCTGTCTCCAGGACAACTTTTTTCTTTTTTAGTAATAATTACTTATTAATAAAACTTGTTTAGTAATAATTACTATAATCATTTCATATGACAGGACAATAAAAAAGATGATTGCACAGGAAATTCAAGTTTACCATTTATAACTTGCAATTCTCCAAAAAATACAACAAAGTCATTGTCTAAATTTGTTTTATTTTTAATTTTTTTACTAGGACATCCAGTTTGAAATATTTAAATAAATTTTAATCATAATGCATTTGTGCTGTCTCCAGGACATCTTTTTTTAGTAATAATTATCACTTATTAATAATACTTATTTTATATTTAATAATAATCATTTCATATGATAGGACAATAAAAAAGATAATAAAAAAAGACAAAAAAGGAAACTCCAAATCTACCATGTACAACTTGCTATTCCCTCAAAAAATACAGTCATTGTCTTAATTTCTTTTTTTTTAATTTTTAATTTTTTTTTACTACAACATCCAGTTTTAAATATTTAAATAATAGTTTAAATATGATGCATTTGTGCTATCTCCAGGACATCTTTTTTTAGTAACAATTATTGCTTATTAAAAATGCTTATTTAGTATTTAATAATGATCATTTCATATGGCAGGACAATAAAAAGCATGATCTCACAGGAAACTCCAAGTCTACCATGTACAACTTGCTATTCCCTCAAAAAATACCACAAAGTTATTGTCTAAATTTCTTTATTTTTTTTTTAATTTTTTAACTAGGACTTCCAGTTTTAAATATTTAAATAATATTATCAGTATGAGACTGACAGTGAGGAGAGAGATTAGGGCAAGATATAGAAAGCAGGAAGCCATATGAATAAAAATGATAATGATACTTGAAGCTGATGAGGTCACCAAAATAGAGTATAGACTGAGGGGAGCATGGGATCCTAGGAGAGAGCCTTGGCTCACTCACTGGGCTGACACAATAGAAAGAAACCTGAACAGAAGAGATTGTAGAGGAATGGTTATGTCAGTAATATGAGACCCAAGAGAAAATGGTCCCTCATGTCTAGAAAAACAAGAATATCCAAGAGAATAGTGTGCTAAACAGTGCCAAATGCAGCCAGGATTTGAAGGGATTATGAAGGGATATGAAAATTTAAAAAACAAAAACAAAAACTCACCACTAAATGTATTCTCTTTATATTTACTCAATATATCCTTACCTATGTATGCATAGAAAATAAGCTTCTTTGGAGTAGAAATGCTTTTTCATTATATTTGTAGTTACAGTTTCTAGAATTTGCAATCCCAAACTCAGCATGTAGTAAGTGCTTACTGAATACCTGACATTGATTGATTGACTGAAGAGCATTGGGAACTTGGAAGAGCAGTTTCATTCAAGTAATGCAGACAAACATTTGTGTGTGTGTATTTGATTTTCAGATGCCCATATATGATATATACATACATGTACATGTATAGCATATGTATTTATGTGTATTTATATTTTGTTAGGGAAGGGGTCTGGATTTAATTGGTGGAGGGAACTTCTAATGAGGAAACTATCAACCCACAGCCGTAACTGCTTTCTAATTAGATAGGATTTTAGGGAGTTGACTAGGAGCTGAGAGGGGCTAAGTTACCCATAGTCACAGAGTAGCCAGTCTATGCAAGTGAATCTTACAGGAATCTAGGTTACCCAACTCCATGGCCATCTCACTATGTACTATACAGCACTGTATGTAAATAAAGTCAAATGATACAATCAATGTTGGAAATCCTCTACATATTTATGCCTTTTTTTTAAAAAATCATATAATGCACTTCAATGAACAAGCTTTTATTAATAGCTTACTGTATGCAAGGAATTATGCTAAATGCTGATGATCTTTAAAAAAAAAAAAAAAAGAAAGAAAGAAAGAAAAGAAAAAGGAAAGAAAAGGAGATTCCTGCCTTCTAGAAGCATATATTCTAATGAAGAACAGATATTCATAAATCAGTACAGATAAAATATATATTGAGTCAATAGAAAGTAACCAAGTATATTCTTTAGGCAGAATATAGCATTTTAGTCTTAACATTCTCGATAAAAAAAAAAAAAAAAAAAAAAAAAAAAACAACCCATTGTAGCAGTTATTCTGAAAATGCAAGAGACAGGAAGGGAGGACAAAAGCCCACAAAGTAGGACTGATTGATTTTATCATGTCTCCTCCTCACATGCCTTGCACAGTACATTGGGGAAATTAAAGGAAGCAATATCAGTCCCCTCTTCACCCCAAAAAAGTACCAACCAAGGAGAAACACAACTGGAATCACTTTGCCAGAGAGGGCTGCTGCTCACCCACCAAACTGAAAAAAGGGGGATGAAGAGAAAGCAAATTCTCCCCATCACTGGGAGATCACGGAGAATCGGGCATCTCCAGCTCCCATGGTTATGAGTGATGGAGCAAACCAAAACCAGCC
The DNA here is from genome assembly GCF_048593235.1 of Sminthopsis crassicaudata. NCBI lineage: Eukaryota > Metazoa > Chordata > Mammalia > Dasyuromorphia > Dasyuridae > Sminthopsis > Sminthopsis crassicaudata. The sequence continues at coordinate 724,894,557 of NC_133617.1, forward strand.
CATATAAACCCAGTTAAATCTCCTTTCACATTGCACTCTCCACCCCAATCCCAACCCCTGTAACAAATAGAAGCTTCTTGAAGGCAGGAGATGTTCTGTCACATTCCCCAATACTGAAAACAGTGGCCAATGGAGAGTAGGGGTTTGATAAGGGCTCAATGGATTGGATTAGGGCCATCCTCCCCCCCAACAATGTGAAGAAGAAAATGGCAGCCCACTCTAATATCTTTGCCAAGAAAACCTCATTGACAGTATTCTCCACAGGGTCACCAAGAGTAGGACATGACTGAAAGAATGAACCACAACAACCCAAACAAAGAAGTATTTAACCAGCATTTGATTAAAGCCAACCGCACAACTGAAAAGCATCTGAGGAGAATCTTCTTTGACCTCAGAGAAGTGCCAAACCTAGTGCAGAGCAATTTAATTACACAAATCTCATTAGCAGAAAGTTTTCAACATTACCCTCCTCACACAGAATGAAAAATTAAACCCCTACTCAGCAAATGCTTACCTTTTATTGGATGCACAAAACTCTGTTTACCAACTTCATTAATCCAATGAAACTATGGACATAGGAATAATTCATTTAATCCTCACAACAACCTTATGAGGTAGGTATTACTATTATCCCCATTTTACAGATGAGAAAATTGAGATTAAATGCCTTGCCCAGGATCATACAGCTTGAAAATGTCTAAAGATAAATTTGAATTCAGATCTTCCTGACTCCAGATCCAACAGTATACCCTATTCCATCATCCATTTGTTTCAGTGTCCAAGTGTATTTATAAAACTTAGTTTTCTCCTATTCTCAGTGCACATGTTGACTCCTGAATCACAAAGAAACTACTTTTCACAGTATTTATTCATTAAGGGAATGAGGAAATATGTGAAATTACCTTAATGCTTAATGTTTTAAACTAAAGAGCAAAAAATTTTTAAAAGTAAGCCTATTTTATCTATTTTATCATAGTACTTCATAAATGTAGCCATGATTTCCATATATATCAAGCAAAGAATTATTAGTTATTTGCCATTGTGACCTAATTGCTGGACCTAACACTCAGCACTCAACCTGGACGAAGACTATTTCTTTCTCTCTTTGCATCCCCAGCACTAGCCACCATGGTTTCCATATAGCAAGCCTGCTGACAAAGCGAAGGGTGCCCTTATGTTGGCCAAAATGCATTTATTCCTCACTCCCTTTTTCAGGAGACTGGATGTGAAGCCCTTTGTATATTAGCAAACTTTTTCATATATAAATCTTGAAATACAAACTTGTTTTCCAGCTTATTAAATAAAAAATTCAGCTCGCTACCTTAATTAATGTGCCATGCAAGTACAAGTTAAGAAGAAACATATATCTATCTATTCCAACACACAACTTTTCAGGGAACCATCTCCAGCCAATTAAAAAAGAAAAACAAGTTTTAAGTTCTGCTCGCAGCGTTTACTGTGCTTTGTTTCAGGCCCAAAGCCTGGATAACAGTGTAGACAGTATTTCACAATTCTCCCTAGGGTCTGGCAACTTCCAGTACATTTCCTTTGGTTACAAACCAACTTTAGAAGCATCAGAAAACATTTACATCTGAAAGTTGGAATCATAGATTATAGAACATTAGGTCGGCAGGACATCTTATTGTACATCTAAGTTCAAAACTTTTAGTATTATAAGTGAAAAAACTGAGACCCACAAATCAATTGGTATTAGTCTGTATGGTAAGCAGCCAAGATATGAGTCAAATATAAGTGTTCATTTTACAGATTAAAAAATGAAGACAATCCCTTGCCACCTTCCATTAACTTCTTCAACTTACAAGAGTCTTAAATCTTCCTGAATAATATCCAGCTATAAGATATATGGAAGGCTCCAGGAAAAGCTGCCTTAAATCAATGGATGCCAATTAAAGAAGAAAAGATATTCTGAAGAAAAGATAGAGAAATAGCCAAGAGGGCAAAACAAAAATGGTTCAAGACTATGAGGCTGTAGGTTGAAATCTGAAAAATTCTTAAGAGATCATTTAGTTTGATTGGGTCTTATGAAGAAGAAGAAACTGAAATGAAAGACATTTCTAAAAACTCAATCAGTTTAGTTATACCCTGCCCCTTCCCCTAAGCCACTGGGGCTAGTCTAGTGCAAACTCTTCTAAATCAGAAGGTTCCACCACATAAGTACCCATAACACTCTTTAATGGAGCCCATACCAGATTAAAGTGTAACTGGAAAATATTTAACAAAATAATAATAATAATAATAATAATAATAATAATAATAATAATAATAATAATAACAATAATAACAATAATAATAATAATAACACAACAGAATATCAATAATATTAATATGTGGTTTTCTAAGTCAATATATGGCTAACAGGGATACTTATATACAGTATACTGGCTCCATCTTCTATTTTGAGAATGATCCCCTGATCTAAAGGGCCCTCAGTCCTAGAAAAGAGACTAACTCAGCAAGAAGGAAAACCAAAAGAAAACCTACTAAATATGGTTATAGAAGAAAAGAGGGGTAGGTAGAGCAAGGGTACATTAAGACCCTTCAATGAAAGAACATGGGCAAAGAAAGTCAGTATAAATGGAATAGGTTAAGTGGGAAGGACCATATTCTGGGAAAAAGTTGGGGTAAGGAAGGGAAAAAAGAACTTTAAAGAGAAAACTATTCTCAAGCACTTCCTAAATAGGGTCCCCCCTCAAAAAAAAGTACTAGAAGAGAGATTGTCTACTACAGTGGTATCCAACTCAAATACAAAAGAATGGAGTATTAGAAAACTACATATTAATATTATCTATGTTGTATTATATTCTTATGGTCAGCTGGGTGACACACTGGATCCAGTGTTAGGTGTAGAGTCAGGAAATGCTGAATTCAAATGCAGATTCAAAAACTTACTAGCAAGGCAGCTAGATGGCACAGAGCCCTGAAGTCAGGAGGACCTGAGTTCAAATCCAACCTCAGACACATAATACTTCCTAGCTGTGTGATCCTGGGTAAGTCACTTAACCCCAATTGCCTCAGCAAAATAAACAACAACAACAACAACAACAAAAAAACTTACTGGCTGGATAACTGTGTGCAAATCACTTACTGTTTGCCTCAGTTTCCTTATCTGTAAAATGA